>NC_028358.1:175380-218132 GCF_000741045.1 Vigna radiata var. radiata | reverse complement strand
ACGGGTACGAGTGAGATGTTTGGGTGCCCAAAAGAGTTGTCCTTGGATGGCTTATTGTGGGTATATGGAAGGATGTAGTACATGGCAATTGAGAAAGGTAGTGGNTAACCATAGTTGCAGTAGGCAATTCAACATTAAAATGATGAATGCTAAGTGGTTGAGTGACACATTGGATAATTCAATGCAGCAAAATCCAGATTTGAAGATAAATGAAATACGCTCAAAAGCTTTGAGGAAATGGAATACCAATGTCACCCTTTCTAAAGCTCATAGGGCAAAGATAATGGCATCTGAGAAACTTGAAAGTAGTTTCAAAAATTAGTTCAAGAGAATTCATGACTATGCACATGAATTATTGAAGTGTAACCCTGGTTCAACAGTACAAGTTAAAGTGGATAGTGGAAATGGGCAATCAGTTTTTCGGAGATTCTATGTGTGTTTGAAAGCTTGCAAGGTTAGCTTCGTGTGTTGTAGGCCATTTATTCATTTGGATGGATGTTTTCTGAAAGGGTTGTATAAGGGAGAGTTATTAACAGCTATTGGGAGAGATCCTAATGACCAGATGTTACCTCTGGCATACGCAGTTGTGGAAGTTGAGAACAAAGACAGTTGGTCATGGTTTCTAGAGTTGTTGATAGAAGACCTTGGGGGTACTGAAGTTGGCAATGTATGCACTTTTATGTCTGATCAACAAAAGGTACGTGCAGTTTTCTATTCTGTTTCATAATAATAATTGTACAATTCGTATTGTATTTGGTCCCTATTTACAATTAAAATGTTCAATTTGGTCCCTGTTTTCAATTACATTGTTCAATTTGGTCCCTATTTTCAATTAAAAAATTTCAAATCGGTCCCTGTTACAAATAGGGTTTGTTGCCAACTATTGAACAACTTTTACCTAAGGCAGAGCATAAATTTTGCATGCGACACATGTATGCAAATTTAGGAAGAAGTTCTCTGGCCAAAAGTTGAAGAATCTAATGTGGAAAGCTGCTGCAAGTACATATCCCCAAGCTTGGGAAAAAGAGATGCTAAATATGAAGGAAGTGAATGAAGAGGCTTACAAATATCTAATTGTTATCACGCCAAGGTATTATTTATACATTATGAGTACATTGATCACTTGTACAGTGCATATAACAATGATTTATCTTGCTTGTAACAGATATTGGTCAAGATCTAGATTTACAGGTAGGTTAGTTTGTGATACTCTAACCAATAACATGAGTGAAGGTTTTAATAGTGTGATTCTTGAGGCACGAGGAAAGCCCATTATAACCATGCTTGAAGAAATTAGAGTTTTCCTCATGAAAAGATGGGCAACCAATAGAATCAAATCATGTAATATGGACTTTGATATCTGCCCCAAGATTAGAAAGAGACTTACAAAAGAGGCCAATTTATCAAAAAATTGGATCCCTAGGTATGCTTTTCATTTCAAATTGGATCTTATGGTAGGCTGATTGTTATTCATCAAATATTTCTTAACTTCTATTCATTTATGNCTTAATGACAGTTGGTCTGCNGAAAAAATCTTTGAAGTTAGGCATTATGCATAGATTACAAACAAGTTTGCAGTTAACCTGGACATCCAAGATTGTACGTGCAGGAAATGGCTTCTTACTGGGATCCCATGCTGCCATGCAATTGCAGCCATGAAGTTCCTAAATTTAGATCCAGAAAACTATGTACCCATTTGGTTCAGACGATCAACGTATGAAGAAGCATATGCCTCCATCATATTTCCAATGAACGACCACCTGTTATGGGAAAGAACACCCTACGTAGACGTCCTCCCACCATTCAACAGAAAATTACCTGGCAGACCAAAGAAGAAGAGAAGGTTGGAGCAATGAGAGCTAAGGAGGGATGAGACCCAGATGACCAAAGGTGGTCACCGGAAGAAATGTAGTATTTGTCGTCAAGTTGGACATAAGAGAAATAAATGCCCTACTCAACATCAAACAGACCTACCAGGACCATCCCAACCACCACCCCAACAACCAACTGAGGAAATTACACAACCATCCCAACCACCTGCTGAGGAAATGACACAACAATCTGAATCCCCACCAATCAGGCCCGACAAGTTACCCATTAGAAGACAACGTCCTTTATAATGTTCTAAAATTGTTGTACTTTTGTTTATTTGGATTTGGTCAGTTGTGTGGTAAACATTAGCCACAGGATATGTTTTGGATGTGCTTTAAATTTCTTTTGATGTCAAACATTAAGCACTTAATTTGTTGGAATGGTCAATGTAATGATTACATTGGTTCTGTTTATGCAAAGTTATCATTTTAATGCTTTGTACAATTTCAATCATGTTGTGTTTTATTGCTTTAACAACACATCAGTAGTCAACATAGGGACCAAATTTATAACTAATAAACATAAACTGGGACTAAATTGAACAATTACTTAATATATAAAATTTCATCATTTAGTACAAGAAATATAGCCATAACCTAAACATCACAACATTTCAACTCCATTGACCTTAAATCAGTACGTTCAACCACACTGGGACCACCTCTTCAAACATCATCACTTCAACCAAAATACACAAAACATAACTATGTTAACTACACTAAGAAAACCAGTCACTACTACTAATAATTGGATCTTTTTCTTCAAAGCTTTGAGTGCGTTTTCCAGATCATAAATCTTCCCCCTTTGCCTCCCAATAATAACATCCTTTTCGTCATCATTTTTTTTACTGCACCACTTGAAATAGTTGCAACACATGCCATTACCAGCTTCACTCTATTATTCATCAACAAGAAAAATCTCAAACACAATGTTAATTAATCAACAAAAATGTAGGGTTTATATTCACATTACCTTGTAGTTTCGACAACCCCAAAAATATCTTCTCGCATTCTTTGGAGTTCTAGCCATTTTTACTACTACCATCTCACCACAATTGCAAATGGGGATTACCCCTGGCCCAATTGAACCACCCCAAGGGGAATGATGAGAAGTACGGCGGCCCAAGGTATTCCAAGAAGATGAAGAAGAATGGAAAGCAGACATGGCTCGTTAACTAAGGGAAAAAGATTGGGAAATAAAAACCCTCATTTAGAATCCACTCTCTTCAATTTATTCCCAAAATAAAAAACCTGATTAAGAAATTCAATTTAAAAATTTCTAACGGCTAAAAAGAACTCCCAGTCAGCAAAGAAATGACACCTCACTCAGCACTTGCAGAGCTGGACACGTTGACGTTAACAATTTTAACGGAGTTACTCAAAAGGACCAAATTGAACATTAAATTTGTTCTTTGGGACGAAATTGAACACAAATTCAACTCAGGGACCAAAACGAATTTTCCGAACAAAAATTGAGACCAAAAAGAGCTTTTAACCTACAAAAAAAATGAGCCTGTGAAAAATATAAACATAAAGCTACAAAATATAAAATTAAATAAATTTAATATTTTTAAATAATTATAATTCCATAAGTTTAAATAAAGAACAAGAAATATATAAAACTAAACTTTAAATAGTTTTTCAATTATTAGTGTTTATTACTTAATTTGTTTTAAAAACTACTGACAACAAATACCAATTATCTAAGAATAGGAATACCATAATATTTATACACAATTATGGACAAGTGGATAATTAGAAGACATGTATCTACTATTTACGAGTATTTATTAAAAGTATTAATCTTTTATCTATTACTAATTTTATTCTTTGATATCCATTACTATAAACAAGCATAATGTTTTTAAAAAGTCGGTATTGTTTCGTAAAGTTATTCTAGACTATAACTTCATCTTCTATGAGATATAACATATTCATCCTTTTCTCTTTGGAAGAAAAACTTATAATCTAAGAGTAACAGATAAAGAAAGTGTAGTCGCTCCATTTTAGAACACCAGTTACTTTAACTTTTCTACAATATTTTTTTGATGAAATATTGAACGAATGTATCATATCTCAAGTTGAATTGGACTATAAGCAAATGAAATAAAAAAAAAAAAACAATATCGTAAATAGAAGTCGAAAAGAAATAAAAATTACTATTTGATAGTAGAGTCTAATTGAAATGTTCTAATTACAATAAAACTTCAATTGAAATGTTCTTACAAACAATATTCAACTAGAGTCTAATTTTGCAACGTAAAATCAATTATGAAAGGATATTTGAAGCTTTGATAGGACTTTTTGTTTTAACATGATTATTATAGGTTTTTCTTTTCCAATACTGATTTTAAAATTCCAGCTCCAAAAGGCACGATCGAACAAAAGAGTTCCATGTTTGCAACACTTTTTCAGAATAGATAGAGTCTCATCTCAACTATTACATAGTATATTGAGATACTGAAGTGCATATATACTGTAGTAAAATATTTTAACTAATCTGGATAAAGAAAAGCCATACAAAAAAAGCACCACATAAATATTACAGCATAATTGACATTATAACATTTTGTTCAAGAAAATCAGATGGAACTTTATGATTTAATGATATTTAAACAAGGGAGTTATGGTAATTTTGAAAAGAAGGACGAGAGGGTTTATGCAATTGTGCTATTCTTGTCAATAGAAAATGAAAAATTTAAAACAAAGGAGAAGTTATTCAAATTTTATTGAAATTTGGCATTTGCAATTTTATTAAAATAGAATGACTAAAATTGTATAATTGGGGAAAACCAAATGGGGATGCAACCATACTTCTCTGGTAGCTTTCTATAGCTTTCCAATAGATTTGCCGGCAACAAAATTACTTTTTCTTCAAGCTGAAAAAAGTCGGAAAAAAGTGATAAATATACTAGACATAAATAATGAAAAGGTCTCCCCCAAAAGATAACATGCAAAATTGCTTACTTTCTATTGGGATGAAAACGTAAGCTTGGACTTGGCCAAAACAATTGTCAGATTCAGGCATTCCATAGAGTACATGACCGTTTGAGTCCTAAAATGGGCTGAAATACAAAGAAAAAGTCCTCACACATGTTTGAATTGCATGATATTTAAGTATGTAACTCTGAGAAATAATAATTGTGTACTGACCACCAGTATGTCGAGTAAAGACTTGCATATGTAATAACAAACTTTCCAGGATATAGTTTCATTTAGTTTCAAATGGCACTAGAATGCAGCTAAAGTATAAAGTTAGTTCAACATTTTGACAATCATGCTGGCTTCAGGTAATAATATTAAAGTATACCTGAACAATGAGGTGTGCAGGATTAAGAACCTCTACTGACAAACCATATCTTCTCCAAACAACAAAGAAGCTAGCAAGTAGGACTGATATCTCCAGAAAAAAAAACAAAAAACTTCCGAAAACTGTGCACAATTTATCTGAACATTTACTTAACAAATATCATCAAGGGCTAATTGCACATATTAAACTAAAACAATAGAGGGAAAATACATTCCAAATACGAACCACCGATAATTAGATACAGAATTAATTCATTGGCCCAGTAGTGAGATCAATTTAGTTTGAAAATCTTTTGATTAATTTCCATACTATACATTTAAAATATTGGTATGATATTTCTAGATTTCCTCTATTTTCTTACTCATTCTATTCCTATTCCTCGTGTATACTAAATGACTTACGTCCTTGAAATGAGGAAAAAAGGGAAAAGCTGTTCATTTAGTTCCAACCAAAGAGTGTCAAAACTCCAATTCCCATTACTGACCTTCAAGAATACGCGTAAAAGGAGTCAAAACTTTTTCCCATCCAAGAATCCTGCAAAACAGGGGAGAATTCTAGTTATGACTAGGTAAAAGTATACTCTTTCAAATCTTGGAATTATTCTGGCGGAGAAAATGGTGAAGTAAGAAATGAATAGCAACGTGCAGCAACTCTGGAACAAAATATAACTGATACCAATTTATCCTATCTTCATATTTCATATATTCCCATATACTTTGCCTAATTATAACAGATTATAATAGAAATTACCATTAGTAACTCTAAATGCCGTGCTTGAAATGCTCCAATCATAGCCTCAGCCAAGTAACCAAATTAAAGGAAACCCAGCACCAGAGGAAAGCCAGACCAGGTAAATTCCAATCATGCTTTTCTAATGTAGGCTCCATCATTAAGCACATCTATTCTTTTGGAGAATTATCGCCTTCAGATGCACATGAGAGTGCCACCATCCATCCTTGCAAACCATGAGGAGAATCCCTTTTCACCATTACTTCTAGCCTGCCAACCGCCCGCTTTGAAACTCCACAATTCAGTAAAATGTTAGCAAGAGCTCTAAATGTGAAATCGTCTGGTTGAATGCCAGATTTTATCATTTCTTTGAAAGTTTCTGTAGCTTCCCTTAGTCTCCTATCCAAAGAATACAAACCAAGCACATTATTATAACTCAATACATCAGTCAAAAGACCTAGTCTTCTCATATGTGTTGCAATTTGAATGGCTTCATCCAATCTTCCGATTTTCTTATACATACATAGCATCATTGCATACGAAAACTCATTTGCAATTTCTTTCTTCTTCAAGCTCTCAAATATCTCTTTTGCTTGTTCAACCATAACAAGTTCAGTATAAAGATCAATCATACAATTAGAAGAAAATGTAGAAGGACCTTCATCTGACGATTGAAGCAATTTGTATGTTTCTTGAGCTTCTAACAGGTAGCCTAATTTAGTATACAACTTAATTAAAGAGTTATATATAGTTGGATTCCCTGGCAATCCTGCCTTTCGCATTTCATTAACATATTTGTTGGCTTCTTTAACACTTCCTGCATCAGCAAAAGCATTGATAAAAACACCATAAATAATCACATCAGGCTGCACGGAGTATCCAAGCATCGTTTGGTATAATTCTTCAGCCATTTTCAATTGCCCTAACTTCGCGAAGCTTTTTATCACAACACAATATGGAACACAGTCACTCACAAGTCCTGCTTTCTGCATTCTTTCAAGATAAGATCTTGCATCGTGCGGCTTGTCAGCACTGGCCAAAATATGTATGAGAGAACTGTAGCTGCATTTGTCTGCAACAACACCAAATTTCTTCATACAATCAAACAATTGGCATGCTTTATCATAGCATTTTCCTATCCCATAAGCTTTAATCATCACATTAAACTCGAGGACAGTGAGCTTCTTCTTTTCTTTGCAGCACATAAATACTTTCTCTGCTTCTAAAGTGTACCCTCGCTCCCCATAAGCGTCAATATTAGCAGAATAACAGGCAGAACTAATATTCCCAGCTAGGTGAAACCTCCTGAACCACAACCATGACTGCTCAAGCATACCTGATTCTACATACATTCTAGTCAAAGCAGATTGGGTGAAATCATCAATTGCAAGATTCCTTTCATCCATCTCCCGTACAAGCTCTTCCGCTTCTTGGACCATCTTCCTTGGCGAGTATGCACACAAGAGGATACGGTAACTCACAACATCTGGCTCAAGGCAGGACTGTTTCATCCTTGCAAGACATTTAGCTGCCATGTTGACATTATTATTTTTAATATAAGCCGAAATGAGAATGTTATACGTCCAAGTGTCTGGTCGGCACCGAAACTCTCCCATTTTCTGGAACAACAAACAAGCTTGTTGTAGCCTTCCACAATTTCCATATAAATGAATCATTGAATTGAGTGTCACTGTATTCAAGGTCATGCCTTGTCTGATCATCCTAGCAAAAGTTTCACATGCTGCGCGAAACTGACCACCCTTCCCATATGTGTCAATCAAGGTAGTATATGTATTCGAGCTTAAACAAATATTGGCACGTGATCCTTTATCATAAACTGCAAAATTATGACTAACCCCTAATCTAAAAGGTTCACCTCTAATCCATCTTCGGAAGAACTCTTCAGCTTTTCGGAACTCTCCCCCCCTCTTGTACAACAAAACAACAATCCCCATGGTGACCTCATCAGGCTCCATTCCTTGATTCTGCATCCTCTGAAGCCAAGCAAGAGCTTCTTCTTTGAGGCCACCTTTGCTATAAACATCAATCAAGGTCCCATACGTGGAATTCACAGGTGCAACCCCTTTAGCATTCATTTCGCCCCACAAATTCTCCACAAGCCCCCACTTGCGCGCTCTGCCAAGGGTCCAGAGCATTATGTTGTAGTGAATGACGTTCAAGTCATAGCAACCCTTTTCCTTGAACCACTCGAAAATCTGCAGAGCCCTCTGCCAAGAGACCTGGGCCTTCAGAATTGCACTGATTTCCCTGCTGGACAGAGTCTCCTCCCACTGTCTTAGAGCGTTATCCAAGTCGTGAATGGTGTCGAGAGCGTGGAGAAGGGAAGGAATGCGTCCACCGTGAGAGACCCATCTCGTCGAACACGTGGAGTGCAGCTTCTTATCGACCCTCTTCTTTGGGGTGCTGGAATCAGCATTTTTATCCAAACTCAGTTTGTTGAAAGGATATTTATTGGGAGAGTGATAGGTTTTGGTGGGAATGAAAGCAGAGGAATCCGGTGGAGAAGGAAGTGTGTTGGTGAAACCCAAAAGATTGGCCAGCATTGGTATCAAACCTCAGTGCTGCAGAGCACGACGACGAGAGAGTTGCTTCTGCGCTTTTGAATTCCTTTATCTCATTCTTTCGTATTTTCTGATATGCCAATGTTCTTTGGGCCCTCCCCTGATTCATAACATTAAAAGAAGGCAGGGTTTTGTACCCCCATATTTTCTTTTCCCACCTCATCTTTCATATCTCATAATTTGTTCTAAATATATTTCATGATAATAATAATAATAATAATAATAACTCAAGACATATCTAAATTTTTCAATTCAGAGAATATTATTATAGAGTACATAAACCAAAATAACAATAGATTATCCAATCTAGAAATATATATTATGTTATATAATTCATAATTATATTTCAAATTACATAATTTAAACATTACAATGTAATCCAAAATTATATTTCATTGTGTATCCGAATATTATATAATTTCAATAGGCATTCTTTCTGAATCCAAAAACATATTTGGATTTATAAATTATGTAATAAAGAGTATATCTTCAAATTACATAAAAATATATTTCAAATTATTCAATCCAAAATATATTTGCTATTTAAAAATATATTATAGATTATATTTTATATTGTAGAATAAGAAATATATTTCTAAATTATGCAATATAAGAAATATTTTGAATTATATAATCCAAATATATTTTTATATTATTTTCAGATTTATAAATTTAGAAATATATTCTAAATTGCAAGATCTAGAATAGTGTCATCTAAAATTACTTTTTAGAGTGTATAATTCAAAATATATTTTTGAATTTCAAATTACACAACTTAAAAATAGATTAATATTTCCAACTTATGAAAAATGTGGACTTCTTTTCATAGATGCTAAAAGAAATATAAGAATGCTAAAAAGATTGCTCGACATAAAAACAATCATCCTTGGTTTGTACAAAATCTCAAACAAAATTATCCGCAAATAAATAAACAATGGAAAATTCGGTGATAATTCAGTGTCTCGTGCTTTTAATAACCCGAAGCTACAACATTACCTTGAGAGAATTATTATTTTTATTAAAAATAGATAGAAATTCCAATTATAAATACAGTATGCTCCACACTCTCCTTTTCAGAAATAAAATATACTGCCCCAATATTACAATAATATTAAGGGCATGATGGCTCAATATCAAGTCACTTGACTGAAAATTTATCTCATTTGCAATACTTGTTAAACCAGATCGCAATGTTAAGGTAGCTTTCAAAGTCGGACTGTGGTCTGAACAAAAGAGGAACCAAACAATATTATCAATTGCAATTATCATAAGAGAAGTAATCAAGAATAAAGGCAAACTGTGTAAAGTAAAAGCCTTAAACTTTTAGTTCTTATAGATTCACAAATATGCCATTTTGGTGCCTGTAATATATTAATCTCAAAAGTAATTTTGATGCAATGTTAACATGTAATCTAATTATTTACAAGAAATGTTATTTATATGCATGTGATAATTACTCATTTATGTATGATATTAATAGTAAATTTGACGATTAACCTTAATATATGTTGTTCTCTGAGATATATTTGAAATTTTCTGTTAACAACTAAATGATATAGTAGCAGTGGACCAAACCAAATCAGCAATTAAAGTTTAATAGGGAACAAACGTGGATTTGTACTAAACTAAAATCAGTAATTTGCAAAACATCTCTTCTATTAACTTCTCCAAAATTAGATATCTAACGCATAAGCTAGTATTAATTTATGGAGAAATTTATTTCACTAGTTTTTAATATTGTTTTCTCTAGTGAACAAATTTACCTGAATAGGCCATCATTATAGAAGAAAGAGAGATGTTTGTGTTAAGATTTGTTTACCTTTCAATTCCATGAACATCATTTGGAAACAAGATGACTTTTGTTGGTACTCCTTTCTCCCTTAAAGCCCGAGCATACTACAAATTTAAACAATATAGTTTTATTGATCTATCATACTGTTCTAGTTTATAAGGCAAAATCACCTCAGAGTTTGCAGCTATATGTTGAAGCTCAATAATACTTACTTGTAGTCCAGTCGAAATTGGAACACGGAGATCTTGGGCACCAAGTAGAAAAAGCGTTGGTGTTTTTGCCTGAACATATAATTAAAATATAAATCGTCAATACAAGATTTTAACAGCAAGCAGCACGAAATGTCATAAACAGACTTCATATTAAGTTGTGTGGTGGATCCGTAACATTGAGACCAGTTTACTGGATGCTACAATAAAACTTCATCATGCAATTCAAATGAATAAGAGGAAAAAATGAAAAAAATTAAAATTCTAGGCAAGAAAAGTCTCATTGATCATGAAAAATTAAAATAGTTAATGCATTTGTTCAAAATAGTAATCCTCAACTATTCCTTGATGCCAAAGCTTCAGGCTTGTTATTGATACAAGTGCTCTTGCAATTGTTATTTTCTAATCCTTTAGTTTGAAGCATGCTTACCATACTGATTAATAATATAACTACAGTTTAATATTCAAAACCATATCTGGGTTGCAAACCTTTGAGAGGTGTGAAATAGGAGATTTGCTATAAAATAGAGTTAGATCCGCTGCTGAAGGTGCTTCAGTAAACTTGTCTCTACCCTCGGTTCCATAGGTCTCCACATAGCACCAATCAGGGATATCAGTTGTACCAACCATCAGTGCAAGGTTACACACAGGATTCCTAGCAGCGGCTGCAACAAATTTCTCAGGTGCCTACAGAAATCAGAAATACATGAAAAACAAAACCACAACGGAATTGTAAAAGCCCAAACTTTTAAAAGACAAAGTCACTACAATATTAAAGTGGATATTAGTTTTGCAAACTTAGTTAAATGCCCACCTATATACAGCTTTGTCACATTAGTTAAATTTTTTTATAAAAATTATGCTGAGTTAATTGCAAGGTAATTTCTACCAAATATAAGTTACTTCTGATACCAATTAAATTTTAAAGTTGAATTTATTGTTCCATACTGTTAATATGTACAGTTAATGTATTGTTCAGCAAACATTTCAAAATACATTTGTTTAAAATGTTCAAGAATTTCTGGACACCAATAGATGTCAGGGTTCAAACCGCCTTATTTCCCATGTTCATCCATGAAATCACAACTGTTAACAACATACGAAATTTAATATGGTATCAGAGTATTATCATTCACCTTGACTTAATCTGTCACCAATCCATTCAAGATAGTATCAAGAACCTAGCAAGATCCATGCTTTCCTAGAGGGTCCATTGCTCGTAGGTTTAAAATTCTTTTAGAAACCGATTTCTGTTTTCTCCGTGCCACACATTGTTTCACTGCTGAGATTTTTCCAACAAATACTGTTCACTGCAACGCTTTTCTGGCACGGTACTCTTCACCATTTTTGAAATATCAATAATATTTCTAATAGAAAATGAGTTTTATATATATATATATATATATATATATATATATATATATATAGAAAATAAAATATAAGTTTAGCTATTCTTTTGTGTAGTTAATCTTCTACACAGCTTCCGTATGTTAAAGTATTATCCTTGCCTTTGTTTATTCCTTGGATAGAAACAAAATTTCGATTTTTTCTGGCAGGTATGGTTCACTGCCAACATTTTTTGGCAGATATTTTTCATCATTGACATTTATCTAGGGAGCTTTTTACGGTTGATGTTCAATGCTGATATTTTCCCAACGAATTTTTTGGCCAGCGATTGGAATATCGCCTTGTTGTGCAATGACCATTTTCTGCTCTTCCGACAATTATTGTACCCTCTGAGCATTTTTCTTGTTGCTTCTTAGCAGTTGCCATGCTTTCAAAGCATTCATGCTTTAGGGTATCCACTGTATCCTCTGAGAATTGTTTTCTGGCAACTGCCATGCCCTCTGACCAATTTTTCTCACCAGCAGCCACTATGCTGTCTAAGCAGTTTTTGCTTAACAGCAACTGCCATGCCCTCCGACTACATTTGTAATAAGCTTAAATCATAATACACATGTTCCAGCTTGAGGGACATGTTAAATTTATTATTTGTCAACCAAGTAGTTAACATGACTCTCTTAAGGAGTCTTGTGTTAATAACATTTGTAACAAATTTGTCTCGTGATATACATGCTCCAGCTTAAAGGAAGTGTACAAAGTGTGGTTTGATAATAATAAATGGGGAGATATGATATGATTTTACAGGGAAACATCTTACCAAATATTTCTTTATCAGGTATTGATTTTTTTTTTCTTTATTATTTGGGTACAGAACACGAAATTCATCATATCCCTTCTCAGTTTCTCTCTTCTTAATGTCGTACCAGAACGGCACCATCCTTTGTGACCCATTTTGTCACCAATACTTTCAACAACAATTATTATGTTGAAGTTGTTGTAATAATGTCAGTCAACACTAAAAATGGATAAGCAGCCCTCAGTACCATAAACTAATTCTGTGACTATTCAATCAAATAATTATGTGCTATAGACCTTTTTAAAGATAATATAAATCCATGGTTCAATTATCACAATAACTGTTACAATCAGAATTTAAAAGTAACAGAACTAGTTGCACCTGGCCAATCAAGTGGGTTGTCAGAAAGCCACCATGTGAGCCACCAAGAACTGCAATCTTTGAAGGACTGGCGAGTCCCAAATCAATGACATGATCAATAGCAGTGAGCACATCGTTGACATCCTGCATGTACCGAATCATGATCAGATACAACCTCATGAAAAAAAAAAAAATATCTCCAGAATATGATAATGGTTTTGAGAGTTGGAACTTGGTTTTGAAGGTGAGATGTAGTTGGATAGATAGCATAACAGTATTGTCAAGTGAAGAATTTAGAAAAAAAAAAACAGAAAATTACCACATACCTGAGAGCCAACTTTTCCTGGAAGAGATTGCAAGGCTTCCTCGCCAAATCCTACTGAGCCTCTGAGAAATATTATCAAGTAAGCTTAGAACAGACTATAGTTAGACATATCTTCATCTATAGTTGGGTATCTAAAGCGACCTTATTCTGTTTTACATTAAAACACTTAGCATATATGACAAACAACTTTAAAATTCCAAAGCTCTCTCTAAATTCAGGATGTGAACTATAGTTCATAAGAGAATTAATACTTATAACTAATGACATAATGCAGCTTTATAGACCTAGTAGTGCTATTTCTTTTATGTGTGATTCAAGCTCAAAGATACCAAGTCTCCCAGCACTGATTAGAAAGAGCATCACAGTGAGAATAACAATCCATCTCCTGGTCAAACACTATGTAAAGAATCATCAGGAACACGATTGAACACATCAAACTCGTGAATTTAATTTGTATGGCCTTGATCAAATGCTTGGGAACAAAAGAGGATATTGTTTACCTGTAATTAACAATTAACAAGCTATATCCAACTGAAGAAAGATAAGCCAATGGCCTTGAAAAGCTTGACAATAAGAGAGAATGTGGTCCCCCATGAAGGACCACAATTAGTGGATCACATGCCTCACTTTTCTTAGTTTTTGATGACACAAATATAGCTTCATAAGGTTGACTAGCACCTGAAATTGAAGTGACAGAACGAAAAGGAAGAAAATAAATTCCTCAAAAAGAAATTTGAGTAACCTTGTCTGTGTAACCAAAGATCAAGCAAACAAAATGCCTTTGACTTTTAGACTTACTTATTTTTAACTCAACTCTGCTATCAGTTGTATAGCTTTAGGGATGATCAAGATCATCGACACCATCAAATCACTTCAATCTTACACAGAAAATAACTATCAATTATATGTTGCTACTGTTTATCCTTACAAGTTCAGCCACACCTAACCCTACTAGTACTATCCATAAAGGACAAGACAGTTCTACTCAAGTTTCTCCGTCTTTATTCTCTATTGTTCCCTAGCATAATTTAGCTTTTCAAAATTTCAATTTCAGCACCTTTATACAGGTTCTATTTAGAGCTTAGCATCATCTTCATTACCATCTTCATGAACCAATCATAAACTTTTTTTCTTTACTTTTTATGAAGTAAGAATACTAAGGAGAATGAATAACATTCCTCATATACTATACTACTCAACATTAGATGTCCAATAAAATTATTTGGCTAGGTTTCTTCTTCTTTGAGTGTTCAATTGATCATGATGCAGAACTATTGTAGATATCATGAGCCACATAATGCCACGAGAGTTTACTTTAGCCATTGGTGGTAAGGTTAAAAGCTAGGCAAATCCCTGCATTTAATTAGCCTAAAGACTCCAAATAAGAAAGATACCTTTTGTTAAGCTTTCAGAAGCATCCTTGACTGAGATCTTCATTATACAGGATGTAAGAGACGAGACCGATGACCTAACCTGTACCCAATCTCCAATGATACAACTGAGCATGTAACACTTTCTTTTAATTAATTTCTACAAATATTCGAAAAGGAAAATGAACAAAACCTTTTCTGAGCACTTAAATATGGGATTTGAGACATCTGACCAACTCCATTCTTTATCATTAGTTGTATTTTTAACAATAGCTCCATACTTGATTTGAGGAACGTCTACTGGACTGCTAGAAACTATATAAAGTTGAACAAGTTAGAATAAATTAACATGTGTCATCACTCCAATAGTATATGGTCAAAGACAAATTGAGCAGCTAACGGTTAGTACCAGCAAGAATATTGTTCCCATCCAATGTAAGAAGACTCCAAGAGAAATTTGAGTTATCAGGGGTGATTCGCAATATTTCTCCACTACATTTGATGAAAATGTAGAATGTTGATCGTCATGATTTGCATAAAGATTTACACGTACATAACAAAATGTATTACCGATATCATAGCTACCTCAGCACATTGATGGAAAGTAAAACTTGATTGCTGTGCCATACAGAAGCTATAACTAAGGTCTGGCCATCGATAAGCCATGGATCACTAAGGATATTTGAACAGTAAAGCCCTGGGAAGCTGCCATCCTCCGCAAACAACACAACTGGAATCTTAAAAATTTGAAATAAAGGCAAAAAATTTAGTATGGGTTTGGGAGACAAAAAAAGACATTGCCAAGAAGCAATAAAAAACAAAATGAATATTTCCACATTTATTTTAGAAAATATAAAAGTGAGTTCATAGGTTACGTCTGGGTGTTGCTTCAGGAAACTAGTATTAGGTCTTTAAAACATTGCTAACAGCAAGAATCCCTCAGTACAAACAGCCACATGATTCATGAAATTAATGCTAGACATGATTCTGTGAAAGATACCCATCCATTCATTATCTTCTATGGAAATCGAAGCCATGATTCTGAAACGATAACAAGTTACTGTGCGGAACATGCTAACCACTGAAAACCAACTGGAAAATTCCTGTTTTGTCAGTATAGATACTGAAACAAATTATATAGATTTTCAACAAGAACATTGTCCCCACTCAACCATTACAGAAAAAGCTTTTAACAAATTATTTCATGTAAAACCATAAACATACAGAGATTCATAGTTAAAATTTTATATTTTCTAAGAAAAGTTCTTAAGCATAGGATAATTGAGAAGTTCATACTCTATGAAAAAATGAATAAATAAGAGAAACAAAAGAAATAGATCTCAGTGGCATCTGTTCAGATTAAAGTTAAATTAGACAAGAAAAAAAAAATTACCACTTCATGAATTTTAGAAGATTGATAAAGCTTCATATCCTTAGGCCAATCCATTCTATGAAGTGAATCTGTAGCAGAGTGGGCGCCAGAATCAACTGAGCTTCTTGCAGATACAAATACAAGAAACTTTCCATCCGGGCTGGTAGAAAATTAATGCATAGGAATCAAGATCATAGAAATCAAATTCACACTCATATTACTGATAAGTTTTGTTTAACTTTCAGGAAAAAAAAAAGAGATGCATGGGACTAAAACTGACAAGTGATGATGTGTACAATTTTAGAAGGTAACTAAACTTTCAGGAGAAAGTTTGAGATGATTTGGACAGCTTTTAATCAGCAGTATTTCTCACACGTCTTACAAGAAGACACTCATAATAGAGAATGTAATGTAAGTTTCAAGGAATATATGCCTCAAAGATTACTTTCAGTTTCTCCAAAAATTGGCAGTTGGTACACAGGTCAGGGAAAGTCGGTGCAAAAGATTACTCTTATAGAAGTAATCTTACAAGGAAAAAATATATATAATAATGTAGAATCTAATGTCTGTTTCAAGGAATATATGCTTCAAAGATTACTTTCATATTCTCCAAATACGGGCAGTTGACAGACATTAATTCACATGCTTATTACTAATAAATCATTGCTTAAATTTCAAAATAAAAGAAAAAGATGAACTACTTCCATATGACTAAAACAGATAAGTGATGACATGTTCCATTTTAGAACGTAAATAATTTTCAGGAAAATGTTTGAGTTATAGTTTCTCAAACATCTTACTAGGAAAAACAGATAATGGAGAATGTAATGTAAGTCTCAAGGAATATAGGCCTCAGAGAGTAATTTCACATTCTACAAATATAGGCAGTTGACGGAGAATTCTACAGCCTTTTCAAAAGTATAAAAATAAAAAATATAACTTTGTTAAAATGAAATCATATTGTGGAAAAAGGTATTTATAATGCTTTAGCCACCACACAGTGGCAAGTATCGCTCTCAGATTCTGGAGATTGATAGCCATGAAAATAATCAGCTGAAGCAGTAACCACTTACTTTCACGATTAGTTAACTCTTTTATCATCTTGTCAATAACCTATGATGTAAGTTATGATGAATCCTGCTAAGAGTTTTTCATTTTTCACATCATACCCCTATTTTTTTAACATGTACAACAATCGTGCTCATGTAATATTTGTGAAAAAATAAGGGGGACTAGTGTAATGCAATTTTTTAAACAATCAAGAGGTATCCTGCAGGACCCCAAATCGGTGGGGTATTGGGCAAAATCTGAGATAAATACAAGAGCGCGAGTGTAAAATACTCAGACTAATATGTTATTTGCACACCAAAAACTGGAAAACTAAAAATTCTACCTTTTTATGGGGCCTAGAGTGTGGGACTTCGTTTCAGCATGTGAAAAAAATAGAATAAAAGAAAAATGATCCTGGCTATTACCTGAACCGTGGAAAGAAAGCACTACTTAAGGTTTGAGTTAGGTTAACAGCCTGAACATCTTCAGTTGAGCTACATCAATCAATACACCTTCAAATTTTAGTTCAGCAAAACCAAACTTAATAAAAAGATATTCACCTTCAAAATGAAAGGTAATACAGAAGTCACTTACTACGTCTCAGTTTCATTTGCTTTTGAGTCATGGTGTGGTGCTTTAACAGCATATAATGCACATGGCCTGTTATAACAGTACTTAATACCAAGTTTTCTTGTCTTAAATGACCATCCAACAAAGACCAAATATTGCACAGAGCTTTCGGTTGCTGGAGCCCACACAACTTGTCCAACACTCAAAGACTTGTCAATTCCTTTGACGGCCTGTACCTCTCCACTGCAAAATAACTGTTGTAATTAGCATTTCCTGTCTAAAAGGTTACATCACTCATTGTCAATTTAACATAAAACCATATATTATACAAAACCTAGTTATGTCGATGACAAAAAGGGCAGGCTGCCTCTTCCCTGCATACGTCTCTCCCCATTCTTCCTCCCATTCTCCTTGAGCTTTCCAGGTACCACCATCCTTGTCTGAAGAACTAAGTTTCTGGTAGCCACCTAGATCATTGAATGTGGGCTTTGGAGGAGCTGGCTCTTCAGCTGCATACGCTATACAAGTTTCATTCAAATTCCAAGAGATCCCCTCAAACCTACAATAACACAAAACAGCAATCCAGCTCATAAATTTTAGCTGGCAACAGAGTTTCGTGCACAAGTTTGATTTAGCGCATTATTGAATAAATTATTACTCATTTTTCACTTTTTAAAAACTAAGCAATTGTTTCTCGAGAAATAAACACTTCCAAACATGTACGTCGGTTTAATATTACTGTCTACCACTACTTTTTCACTCTACCTCTGACCTATTTCCAATCGTATCTCTATTTCTATCCTTGTTTTTTCTCCATTTCTCTTCATACAAAAACTTTTCTTTGCCACTTTTATTTATCCACTATGGTTCTCTCCTCACTACAAGACCCTTATAGGAGCTCTATCAGTTAACTTCTAAACAGTGGATAATAAGTTAAACTAAGAAGCTCAGTTCCTTTTACATTCGTATCTTCTAATATGTTATAAATATCATCTATGAAAAGAGTGTATCCCAAACATAGCTAAAGNAGTATAAGAACCTATTTGAATAAACTACTTCAGAAGCACTTACAACTATANGAAAAGAAAATAATAACAAATAAATAAAGAAACATTCTCGAAAANTAAAATTAGCTTATTTATAAGATAAAATTCATGTTTTAGAAAAGTAAAACTTAGTTTCTACATAAATTAAAATTAGCTTAAAAGTTAAATCGTAGAAACTTTATGAGCAAAAGATGATTTTTAAGTTATATTTATTTCATTTTATCTTACTTTTTCTAATATTTGAACAAAAAATTATTCAAACATGCAAAAGAGTAAGTTTACCATCCATCAGTGTACACAGAACCGTGCTTAGATTGAGGGACATGGAACTCCTTTTCCAGTTGAGAGGAGCTCCAAATTTCAAAGCGGCAAGGACCTTCATTCTCGGGATTCCGAACAATCAGCAGCTTGGAGGCAGAAGGCGACGGAACCATGGCGNAGACTCCGCTCAATTCGATCGGAAAGGGAGCCCAGTGAAACGCAACGGTGCCGTCGCTTTGTCTGAGCAGGGAAGCGGAGAGGATGGACTTCTTCCTCTTGTTGGTCAAAAGGTTGGGTTGACTAACGCAAAACATTGCCTGCGAAGCCAAACCTGCCATGCAAAACGAAACAAAAATGGTGAGCACTGGGAAGTGAAGTGAAACACGAAGGGGATTGGTGTGGATGAAACTGACCGGCGCGGGAGTTGAAGATCCATGCCTTGTCGACGGAGGGGATGGCGGTGAATTGGTGGAGCAGGTCGGAGTGAAAGGCGTATTCCTGCTCTGTGGCTTGGTTTTCGTCATCCATTGGTGAAAGTGGTGAAAATGAAAACCTTCTTCTGCAGCAGATTGAAGCAAATAGAATGAAGGAATGAATGAATGAATAACGAAATGGATGATTAGGGAAGAAAATGTTACGCAGTGAGGGGAAGCGTTGTTAGAGTTGGAGTGATGAGCGTTGACAATAAACAAAATGGATTACGATTAAGATTTGGAAGATAAAGTGGGAAAAACAAAGATGGTGCTACTCTTCCACACCAATTACAGACGCTGAGTGTTCTTCCAAACATGCTGCATATTTTAACACAGATTTTTTTATCAAAACGCAAATGTCATTTCTTTTATTAGATTTAAAATACATTATCATAATAATAAATAAACAATAAACCAATAAAGAAAATAATATGTATATTGTGTTAAAGTTATGATATATATATATATATGATTATTTGAAATATATATTTTTACTTCACAATATTATATGATCTATTTTTTAATTTTTGTTTTGAAGGATATCTTTTGTTGTGTTTCATTTATATAGTATGTTTTTATTTGTTAGCAAAATTAATAATGTAGAAAAATACTTCACAAGTATAGGAAGTATATTTATGTAGTGATTTAAGAGAAAAGTGAAAATTTAGCACAAATAAAAAATAATTTAACTTAATACAATAAAATTAAAAACTTATTTTTGATGTTATCAATTTTGTTCCACTTGTAAAATTAATAAATATTTTGATTGTTTGAAATTCTATTCAAATGTAATTATATAATATTTATATAATCATTTCATTTTTATCTAATTATTATTTATACTTTGATAAAATATATCTACATATCTCTAATTGATAAAACCATATGTCTCGTTGTCCCCTAGTATGCTGGTGAAAATTAAGGGGAATAGGCAAAATAAATAAAATATATTGACACTATTATTTCCAACACATTTCTAGCAGAGGGTAACAAACAGGTTTGTTCTCATTTTTATTATAACAAACAGTTGGTGGCTCTTTTTAATCCTTCATGGCTCTATCCATTACTTGAGCGTTTATGTCTTGAGGAAATCTTGTGATTCATTTGCCCCGTATTTGCAGTACTTGTTGAACCACACCCCAATGTTAAGGAAAGATTCCATGTCAGATTGTGGCCTGCAAAAATATAACATAAGTTAAAATCAGGAGTGATTCTCTCATTCTAGTAGGCTTTGTTTATTTACCTTTTCAGTGCATGAACATCATTTTGAAACATAATGATCTTGACATCTACACCTTTCTCCTTCAAAGCCCGAGCATACTGCACATTTAAACATTTCAACTTTCACTGTCAATGGTATCAATAAAGACTGTGACTATCCAAAAGCTCCTAAGTACTTACTTGCAACCCATCATAAATTGGAACACGAACATCTCGGGCACCTAATAGGAATAGTGTTGGTGCTTTTACCTGCAGAACTCATCAAAATACAAACTATCATTCTAGGATTCAACTGTAACCAGTAGGAGTTTTAAGGGGACAATCTCAGCATGTATCTTAAGATGGAAAAGAAAACTATCATTTGAAGAGCTCCATCAGTCCATGTGAATGCTATATAAAGCACTTCATATACAGAATCAATAGAAAGGACACAAAGGAAAAAGGGAGATGAAATTTAAGCTTCATTACAAGTGAAAAAAATAGGGTCCACTCAGTTTGCTCAAAAGCTTAACAACTGTTGCAGGGATTATCATCGGTAACAGAAGTAATGAGATGCCTATGCCTCTACATTCTTATATTGCAATGAGCAAAGGGTTTTTTATGGTTTTCTTTTTAATGATCAAGGTAGATTTCTTTCTTCAATATGGTTTTGTTGAGAGCTCTTATAAATACCAGCGAAATTCAATCTGCAAGTGTTTATTCAGCTCAATGTACATACCTTCGAGACGTGTGAAATGGGAGACTTGTTATACAGGAGAGTCAAATCATCTGCGGAAGGTGGTTCAGTAAAGCAATGTCTGGCAGTGGTTCCACAAGCTTCTACATAGCACCAATCAGGGATATCTGTTGTTCCAATCATCAGTGCAAGGTTACAAACAGGATTGATTGCAGCCGCTGCTACAAACTTGTCTGGTGCCTGCAGCAAATGCAGAGTTCGTATCTTACAGCAAATTGATAATGCAACATGTGAGACAAAAACATCTATTAAGTGGAGTTATTGCACCTGGCCAATCAACTGAGTTGTCAGAAAACCACCATGTGAAATGCCCATTACTGTAATCTTAGATGGACTGGCAAGACCCAAGTTGATGACATGATCTATGGCAGAGAGAACATCATTGACATCCTATATATGAAAAACTAAAATTAAGGTCCGACCCAGAAAATCTAGCGTATTTATATTTCTAAACTAGCTTATAAATTAAAGCTTTGCTTCTATAGCATAATCTAATCAAAGTATTTAGAATCAGAAGTAGAACATAATAAATACCTGAGACCCAACATTCCCTGGAAGAGATTGCAAAGCTTCCTCACCAAATCCCAATGAACCTCTGAGAAATAATAACATTATATGAAACCTCAAAATGGACAATTAAAAACATTCTTTATCCATGTTTTGACATCTAAAGGTTCTATGCTATACGTGGTCATAATGAGTTTCCTTATGGGTGTTGACAATGACATGTATTTCTCTAGAAAAGCAGTCCGAGTAGTGCAAACTTTTAAACAATATAATTAGGATGCATATGGAGAATGAAAGACTTGTGTCCAGGAAATTGTATCGAAGTATATTTTTTCAGAGTCCTTATAGCATAACAAAAATTGGCCAGCCTTTCACTTTGAACTCCTCAGCGTTTACCATTATGAAGTCTAACTAAACCCTAAACATCCTTCTGTTCAAAATTCCCATAATTCATTTCAATTTCTAAATTCCTAATGTAGCACTTACAGATAGGTATCCACATTTATTTCCCATTCCAATATCAGACTGAGTATTTTTTACTTCAGGGGAAGCTATTTAAACTTCATATATGCTAACATTCTCGTTTAAACTCGATAAACTTATTCTGCAAAGAGTCGTGTTCTTTATTTTCTCTGGTATTCTAATGTTTTTCCTACTGTAAACTTGCTTCCTTTTCTAAGGATTCAAATGATAGGATCTACAACCAATCCTCTTTGACAGGTACTTCGAGCTAGTGAAGTCAACTAAGCTTATTTTGCATAAAAAAGGCAATAGTCTTACATCCATTTTTATGAGTTAAAAGCATAAATAAGTTTCATGTCCTCAATATGTGACCAACTTTTGTTCCCAATAATTTCTCTTTTCAAATTAGGTACCTAATAATTGAAAATATTTAAGTTTATGATGTTACTTCCATCTCTCTTGGCATACCAATACTGAACCAAACTAATGCTTGGAAGTTCAAGAGTATGTTGGCTACCTGTAATTTACAATCAGCAAGCTGTATCCAACTGTAGACAGAAAAGCCAAATACTTAGAAAAGTATGACAAAGAGACGTCTTGGGGCCCTCCATGAAGGATCACAATTAACGGATCAAATTCAATCTTGCTATTGGTTTTAGAAGACACAAATATAGCTTCAAAAGGTTTTGTAGCACCTGAAATTAAAATAAAAGTAGATAGATATAATAGTCAATTGACTGGTCAATAAATTTGAGAAGATTTATTAATAGGGCGTAATTAATAAGTGTGTTCCTGATGTACTATATCACCAAATAAGTTGTTGCATTGTATAAGACAATCTTCATCAATTTATCAAGTCACATACCACAAAGTTCTTTTATGCTCTCTGTTAAATGGTTGGTTATACATAGCTCCCTTATAGTAAACATATAAACTAAAGCTTCATTTCTAATTTTTTGTTTCTTTGTCAATAAAATCAAGATTTAATGCAAGATATAATACATAGTATTATCTTCATGCACCAATCAAAAGCTAGCTTTTGTTCATTTTCCTTTTTGGGAGAGGACATGGTGGGGACAGTGCATATTGGGGAGAGTGGAGGGAACAATCAGAGTATGGTTTTCAATAGTGAATTTAGTCCTATATGTATAAATTTCTTCACATGAATCAGGTTAATTCACCTCATTATTGACGAGCAGTATATGGATTGAATTTCATAAGATCTAATAGGATACCTTATGAGTTGGATTCTGAGAATATACAGATACAAATTAAAGCATATCTGAAATTTCATTAAGTCATTCAACTTAGCACTGAATATCCACGAGAAAGAAATCAGAATAACTTGAAAACCTTTTGTTTGACCATCATGAGCATCCTTGACTGAGATCCTCAGTATACTAGACTGGAGAGAGGACAGCAAAGATCTAACCTGCAGCCAAAATCCTCTGATTCACTTCTAAATAGAATGACATGTGTTTGCAACAATGATCTCTGATAATATCTGACAAGAAAATAGAACAAACCTTGTCAGTGCATCTGAATATGGGACTGGATATATTTGACCAACTCCATGTAGTATTGTTTGTCTCCTTCTTAATGGCCTTTCCATACCTTATTTGAGCAAAATCAACCGGACTGCTGGAAACTGCAAAAGGATTGACAAAGAAAAACGATAAAACATATTCCTCCACTTCATAAGTCCCAGGTATTGACAAATTGAGCAGTTGTTTTTACTGGCAACAATATTGTTCCCATCCAGCGTAAGAAGATTCCACGAGAAATTTGGATCTGCAGGGCTGATATGTACTATCTCCCCACTATAATGTGATGAAAAAAATAATTGATAATAAAGAATACACAACCTTTGATAAATTGAACAATAAACATTCCTGTTGTTATTTACGTACCTCAACACATTCACTGAGAGCAGAACTTCACTGCTGTGCCAGATGGATGATATAATCATTGTGCAGTTGTCAGACAACCAAGGATGACTATGAATTGTGGTACAATAAAGCCCAGGGAAGCAACCGTCTTCAGCACACATCACAACAGGAATCTCCAAAATTGATTGAAAATACCTGAGTTATTAACTGAAAACAATATGCACTAATTGACATATGCTTAGATCTCACTAAGAGAAGGGGTAGGATGAAGAGAAAAGAATCTTATTTATAGCACCAAGTATCATATGACGTTTTGTTTTGTAAAATAGCAAGGATCCTCAATACTAACATAAACAATCTGAAAATCTGATAGGTTTTTGGATTGAAAACCTATCTTAGATGCACTCGCTTACACTAAACAACCAGAAAAGTAAGTATAGATTGTATATTTCTGTATTTCAATTTCGTATCTGCACACTCAACAACCTCTAAGAGAGCCAAATACTCTCTCCTCCACAGGATAAACGTGATCCTGTCTTTACATTAACAATTCCAAAGTGTTTAATATTAGAATACAACAGCCTTTTATAGGAGCTTTATTTCCTGCCCAATTTTCTAATGCAGTTATAACTACCTAGCGCTTCTCCCCCGCTTTATTCCCTTTTCTCTTTCTTTCATAAACTATCCACTTCCTATCAAAATCACAAATGAAAAACCACATGGCCTATGTGTATCCCACAACTTGGACTTGAATCCAGTGTATTTAATAAATGTACTAGATGAGAAAGCAAAACATGGTTCACTCTAAGTTATTAAAGAATGTAGTTAAACCAAATACATTAAAATCAAACTGGCCACATAGGAAGATCTTACTATGTCGTAAATTTTGGAAGATTGGAAAGGTTTTCCATTAGTTAGCCAATCAATTCTGTGAAGTGAATTTGTAGCATTATGCACTCCAGAGTCCACAGCACTTCTTGCAGATAAAAACACAAGAAATTTTCCGTCTGGACTGGTGGAAAATTCATGAACAACGGTCAGAATTTTAAGAACACAACTTATGTACCAATATTTCTCAACAACTAATATAGTTTCATGAGCTAATATTTGATTAACTTGGGACAAGTCACTTTGTTCATATAAAAGATTAGAAACCAATGACCACGGGAAAGTGAGAAGACTCGGTGTTATAAGAAAGGAACAGAAAAAAAAAAAATTTAATCCAGAGTACAAAAACTTGGATTATTTCTGCAGTAATCAGGTACACATCCATGCTATAATATAAAATTTCTAACTGGAAAAATATGATGTGTGACTGCAAAATGTGGAAACTATCTAAAATTGTTGAGCTAAAGAAGCTCAAATAGGTCCAATATGTGGCCAACAACATCGAGGGCAGCACAAACTGACACTGATTTCTGACCAGTTAAATTATGCCAACCTTTCAGCTTTGACTAAAGAAGAATGAATCGTGACTAACACTACTGACTACACTAAGTTGCTGCTTAATAAACCAATCATTTGAATTTTCGAAAGGAAAACTAGTGTTATGTGATTAAATTAACTTATGAGTACAAGATGGTTTACCACGTTGGCAACTTACTTGACTTGGATAAAAGAAATAACAGTAAATAGTTTTTTGAAGAAGAACCTTTATACATCCCTCACTAGCAAAACTGTAATACCCTTTGATTCAACCATAAAGGCATGTAAGTTACAAGTAACCTTTTTCATATCTTCCAATTCTCGGAAAAATAAGCCATGACATCTCAAAAATTTAAAAATTAAAAACACAAAAATGAAACTTCAGGAAAAGAAAAAGAAACCTATCCTTTGGCTACAACCACCATCCACCAGATCCAAGAATTTCAAGCCTTACTGCCACTATCTGTTGACTTGTCATGATTCGAGATAACAATAACCTTGATCCTTCTGCTAGTCATCTTCATGTTTTGAAATGTTTCCATTTTCTTGTGAACAAAATCACAGTTATACACACCAAAAACTTCATGGAAAAATGTTTTCCACTCTCAAGATTTTGAAACGAGTGGAGATTAATCAATACGTGCACAACCAAAACCTAATAACTATTGGACAAAAAGTCTTAAAACATGTGATTTGACCGATGACCAGCCTACCTGAACCGTGGAAAGAATGCACTGCTTATAGTTTGAGTAAGGTTCATCACATGAAATTCTTCAGTTGACCTACATGTAAAACATTGTTTTCATAATTCAGTTCAGAAATAACCAACATTGCAATAAGTAAATACATTCAAATAGGCGCCAAAAGAATAACAGTTGATAAGATCTTACTAATGCGACTTACTGGAGCACTGGTTCATTAGATTTTGACTCATGATGCAGTGCTCTAAGTCTAACAGCATATAATGCGCAAGGTCTGTTAGAGCAATACTTAATGCCAAGCTTTCTTGGCTTGGATGACCACCCAACGAAAACAAGGTATTGTTCTGAGCCTTCAGTAAATGGAGCCCATACAACTTGGCCAATACTCAAGGATTTGTCAATTCCTTTGACTTCTTGCACCTCTCCACTGTAAAATTAAAATAGAAACCAAACTAACATTCCTATATAAAAACATATCAAAATATTATCCATCATTGAAATGAATGATGAAAAACCTGTTGATGTCAATAACAAATAGTGCCGGCTGTCTCTTTCCAGCATATGTTTCTCCCCAGTCCTCCTCCCAGTCCCCTTGACATTTCCAATAACCTGAATCCTTATCTGCACAACCATCTATCTTGTAGCCCCCCAAACCATTAAATGTGAGCTTTGCAGGAGAGGGCCCTTCTGCTATGTATGCTACACATGTTTCATTCATGTTCCACGAGACACCCTCGAACCTAAACCATATAAAATAGGAAAAACGAATGTTCTCATAATGCATGGCACGAAGGGTCTACATTACTGTAGTAATAGTTCAGAAGAGGTTTCCCCTACTAAGTTAAAAATATGAGTACTTACGAAACTAAACAACTAATGAGCTAAAAATAGTAAATGTTTAACATTGAACAATGCCAAACTATGCTGTGCAGATACAGATACAAGTATTGAATACAATATTATATTATATGATACATAAATATGATATTTAAGAGAAAAAAAAAAAACTAGCATACAGATATGGCAATATATGTTAACTTAAATATAATTATATTATATAGTTCTTAGATTTCCTTTTTCTCTTAATATAGTAAATATCAGTATTGATTTGTCAACTCTGCCTATGTATACATGATAATCAGTCCCAAAATCAGGTAAAGGAGGAAGGCTATGTTAGATCCTTGATAATTTGTCAAAGCCCGAAATATGGATCATTCACTATAGATTACATGGCCAAAGGTTGTTATCTGGAAGTAACATTATTTTATCAGTATTGATTATTGACCTCTAGCGAAATTTGTCAAAAAGTATATGTGTATATGTATAATTCAGGCAGTAAGTTTGTCTCAGTCCCAAGAGTGTGTTTATGTGTATATGTATAAGTTAGACCGTAAAGATTCAATACAAAGACAGTCACATAATACATGTATTAATATCCAGATACGGATACATAACTAATTTTGAAGTAACCAAGCATCAGAGGCACAAAAGACATGAATAACATATTACTTACTTACCATCCATCATTGTATACTGTACCATGCAGTGATTGAGGAATGTGGAACTCCTTCTCCATTCGAGAAGAGCTCCAAATCTGAAAGCAACAAGCAGCTTCATTCTCTGGATTTCGAATCACTAAGAGCTTTGAGCCAGATGGTGATGGAACAATCATGGACACGCCAGACATCTCTATTGGAAACGGAGCCCACAGAAACTTCACAGAACTGTCCCTTTCTTTTAGAATGTTACAGGACATGATGGATGTCCTCCTCGTGTTTGTTAAAAGATCTGATTGGGAAACTGCAAACATTCCTTGCAAGTGCAACCCTGGAGCTGCAGACAAAAGGGTAAAATATCAATTTGGCTAGCAATGCGACGGAACTATTACAGATCAATGAAAAAAATGAACTATGTTTCGATAAACTTCTCAACAATAATTAATGGAGAAGAAAACAATAAGAATGAATAATGAAATAAATTCTTCTCCTGAGAGCTAAAACTAGCTAATGCATGAATTGCTTCACATAAAGCTCTCTCATTTAGTTTCTCATCTGATTTTAACTTTGTGGGTTATTTCTGTTTTTCTCCCTTTAGTATAATTAAAAAGTTCACTGTTTTTCAAAGAAGGCAACAAAGGAGACTTACAGCTAAAAAGCCATGCCTTGTCAATGTTGGGAATACTGGTGAACTCTTGAAGTAAGCTAGAAAGGCGGGCATAGTCATCCTCAGCTTCCTTATGCATTTCCAAGCCTGAAACAAAAGCAACAAAGATCATTGCAATTAGCTTACCAGTTGCTTTATAAAGTAAAAATACACTTTTGTTTCTTTAACAATGCAGATTAGCTTACAGGGGATCAACACCTTGGCCCACAAAAGATGAGAAATAATATAGTGAAGAACATGAATGAACAGTGGCATTAGTTAGTGAAGTATAAAAGGGTGGCAGTTGGTAAGCAAAACAGGGGAGAGAAAACGTTTATTTATATGCAGAGAATGAAAAAATAATTACATTGGAAGATGAGCTGATGCTAAAAGGAAGTTGTAATGAATGCATCAGGATTTAGTATTGAAGTGGGTAGTGAGGAGAGAGTATGAATGGTACCTTTGATTGGTTGTGTGAGTGAGTGGAGTCCTAAATGCAATCAAAGGAAGAAACAGAACTCTGTTTAAGTTTGATGGAAAGAGAGAAGAAACATGGGTTTTTGTAGTGTCTTGTTTGACTCCGAAAACAGAGAGAGCAGAACGGTGAAATTAAGAATAGTGATTTTTTTTGTTTTTTTCTGAAGGTGGATATTATTTTATCCGAAAAGACATATCTATTATACTTTTATATTTGTAATGTACAAAATACTTTTTTCCTTAAACAGCCTTGTCTTTGTCTTGTATAGATACTTTTACTAAAATGTTATTTAAAATCGGTGCAAAAGTTGATTTTAATAATTTATTTTTCTTTAACTATTCAAAAGTTTTAATTCATTTATGAAGTTTGATTACTAACAAGAATCCAACGTCCAATAGACATATACACATGTGGCTTAAACTCCTATAGAATAAAAAGTTGATAAGATAATTGAATATAAAACTAAAGTGTGTTGTTTGTGTGGAGCATGTTATATAGGATGAGATAGAAAGATAGATAGACACAGAAGAAAGAAAAGCAGAGATGGCAGTGTGTTCCTCACTCTCACTTCTTCCTCCCATCCCTTCTCAACCCAAAACATTCTCGTTTTCTCAAACACCACTCACAAAGATCTTCATCAACGGTAACACCCCAACAAGATTCTTGTTGAATGCTGGTTTCAACGAGATAGAGCCTGACCTCAATGAAGATCCTAAAGACATATATGCCACCAATGGAATTGATGCTGTATATCTTCTCAACCATTCTTCTGCTTTCTTCTCTTTTCTTCTGCCCTTTTGCTTCCACCATCACTTTCACTTCTTTCATGCCAATTTCAGGATGATTTTGAGTATGGAATTTATGATGGCCACCACACTTACTTTGAAGGAGAACAGAAAGGTCTGTGTTTTTCATTCTTGCTCCAACTTTCTTTTTATCGCTGTCACTGGACCATGAACAAAAAGATTAAAAAGAATGATTTTTTTTGTAGAAATTTGTAAGAGAATTATGGGGTGCAATCTTAGCCTTTTTTCTTGACATCTGGGCATCGTCATATATACTTGATGAATCCATAAAACACAAAGTTAAAAAAAAAATGATATAGAATAAAACACATACTTTTCAGTTGACAAAGTTGATGATGAATATTCATTTCAGGAACATTTTGGGGTTCAATTATGGAAGAGATAGCAGCAGCAGAACCCCCCACAGGATTCCAGGGTGTGTTTTTGATTATCATTCGCAACATTTTCAGTATATATAATGGTCTTTTTTTATCTTATTGTCATTCATTTTATGCAGGGCTTATGTCATGGCTCTTCCCACCAGCCATTGCTCTTGGGGTGTACTTCAATGTTCCGGTAACAAGAATCATCAAATGTTTGAATATAAACAGTGCATTTGCATTGTTAGTTTGCTCACTTTGTATAACCTTCTGACTAACAAGTTTCAATTTTTCAGGGGGAATACTTGTACATTGCAGCAGGCGTATTTGTAATTGTATTTTGCATTATTGAGATGGATAAACCTGATAAACCCCACCACTTTGAACCTCACATATACAATATGGAAAGAGGAGCTCGAGACAAGATGATTAATGACTATAATACCATGAACATATGGGAGTTCAATGAAAAATATGGTGACCTTTGGGATACTACTATCCAGAAGGATGACATAACCAAGAGATAGATAAATGTATATATTTCATCACTTATAATGACAATTGATATTTTGTTTTCACTTTTTACTTTTCCCATTTTTCTGTTTCGAGAGGTGTATGTCCCTTTTTTTTACCTTCTTATTTATAAATAGAAACTTAAGTTCTTTCTGATTTTGATTTTGATTCTTTATTCTGAATTGTATGAACTCAAAATTATTGAATATAGAAAACAGTACTTTTTTCCTTATTTCTTGTGTTTCTATAAGAGGGTACTTAAGAATATTGCTGTTCATTTGGATTCAAACCTTCGTTGATTCTTTGGCCAGCTTTTATAATTCCAGCAAATCCCATCAAACAAATATGACCTCGGCCACTACCCTCTCTAAGGTCACAAACCAACAGCACACAATCCAACGCCTTTTTCAGGACTTAGGAGCAATCATAAAAGTGTCCTTTTCCATATTATCTAAATAACTTAAATTATTAAGATAAAACTCTTAAGTTTGAATAGAAAATAATACCATGTTCAGTGGAAGAATAAAAGTTCAGTGGATGGCCATCTGTATAAACATATTCTATTGCAAAGATTGTTCTACTGTGTTAAGTATTGATTTTTCTAATCAACATTTTCATGCATTATATTTTTTACTGCTGAAATACACTGCATTCCATTTCCAATCCTTATCTCTTATTATCAACTTGTGAAGGTCCCTTTGAAATGTAAATGAGATCACATAGCGGTCCTTGGTTAAATACATCTAACCAAAATCGATTTTTCTGCCAAAAACTGTTCAAAAGTAGTGCTATGAGCCAGTCAAGCAATTAAAATTCCAGGTGCCATCTCATCAATAATGGAAGTCTAGACAGCTAAGTTCAACTTCTAAGACTTTTGGGATCAAGTTTAGTCTAATAAATGACACCAAATTTGACATTATGCCACATGCACTAATTCATTAATTATTAAGCACCTTGAACAACAAGAATTACTGTCCATTTTCTGCATAGTGCAGACTCTCCTTCTAGTTCTCTACCCGGTTTTACACGTCTGAAATTTCTTTCCACTGAGTCTTCATATATTCCCAAACCAAAGATAAGTATGAATTGAAGGTAATAAAACTGAAAACCATTATTATAATATGATGTAATTGACTCAAAGACAGAGAGAGAAATTTACAAGTTACAGAAGCATAATAATCAGTTCTCTCAGTTTCAGTCTACAGTATAAATGATATATTAACTTATTAAAAACCAAAACTTTATTATTAGAATCGTGTGGCAGAAGGCAGCTGTAGAAAATGGAACACCCTTTATCAAAAGGAATCTGAACATTCATTGTTCAACCATCTTGACCAGACTTTAGACAAACCTTTCTACACAACACAACATAGCTATTAAGAAGAAGAAAAAGAAGAAGACGATGATTCGAATATAAACTCAGAACCCCAAAACAAAACCAACCACCTACACAAACACAATGACACCCCTCAAACTGCATCACTTCCTCCTTCTCATGTTCATCTTCTTCTTCTTCTTCTTCTTGCTCCCTTCTTCCCACGCTCAAACGCCACGTCAGGCGAACAACACGGGCTTCACGTGCACGGGCACCCGCACCTGCGCCGCCTACGCCTTCTACCGTGCCTCCGCCCCCAACTTCCTGGACCTGGCCGCCGTGGGCGACCTCTTCGAGGTGAGCCGCCAAATGATAGCCACGCCGAGCAACATCTCCTCCGTGTCCTCCGCCTTGGTCGAAGACCAGCCCCTCTTCGTCCCTCTGACCTGCTCCTGCAACCCCGTGAATGCCACCTTCGGGTCCCTCTCCTACGCCAACATCTCCTACGCCATCCAACCCAACGATACCTTCTTCGTCGTCTCCACCTACAAGTTCAACAACCTCACCACTTACCCTTCCGTCGAAACCGTCAACCCCACCTTGGTCGCCACCAACCTCTCCATCGGCCAGGTCACCATCTTCCCTGTCTTCTGCAAATGCCCCGACACCAACAACACCAACTACATGATCTCCTACGTTGTGCAACCCGAGGACAACATCTCCTCCATTGCCTCAGCTTTTGGGGTTCAGGAACAGGCTATAATTGACGTCAACAACGACACACTCTATGATTACGACACCATTTTCATCCCTGTGGAGCAGCTTCCGTCTCTGTCGCAGCCTGCGGTGGCTCCGGCTGCGCCCCCTGGTGGGAATGGGAGTGACACTGGGAGTGGGAGTGGCAAGGATAGAACTGGAACTGTTAGAGGGTTGGGGATTGGGTTGGGGGTGGTGGGGATGTTATTGGTGTTGGTGGGTGGGGTGTGGTTGTGGAGAGAGTTTGTGATGAAGAAAAGGTTGGGATATGAGGATGAGGAGGAGGAGGGAGGGAGGAAGAAGGTGTATTCGGGCGGGAAAGAGGGTCAGAAAGCTGATTTCGATGTGAAACTGATGGCGAATGTGTCGGATTGTTTGGACAAGTACAGGGTTTTTGATGTTGAGGAACTGGTGGAGGCCACGGATGGGTTTGATTCAAGGTCCTTGATTGAGGGATCCGTTTACAAAGGGGAGATTGATGGGGAGCTCTTTGCCATCAAGAAGATGAAGTGGAATGCCTATGAGGAACTTAAGATCTTGCAGAAGGTAACCACTCACAGCATCAATCTCTTTTCCTTAGTCCTTTTTTCTCATAACTGCATAACATCACTCTTTGATTGTTCTTCCTTTTCATCTGCCATCACTGTAAAGAGTTTTAGGATCATTTGTGATTGAAATTTGGATTAAGGTGTAACACTGAATTTTATATTTGTTTGAATCTAATTTTCTTACAAAGTTTGCATTGCTAATCACCTGAAAATTATGGCAAGCTTGACTTTTGAGGAAGTTATTGTACTCTTTGTTTTAGAAAAGTGTTACAAAATTTAATAAACTTAGGATTATGGTATTTGTCATTGGATGAGAGTAGAAAAACCCTCAACAAGTTATGGGTATGAATTAGTTTTTTTTTTTTTTCAAGAACTTTATTTCCATGCAACATAATCAATTAAAACTTTTTATTGATGTATCTCTCAAGACAATTAATGAAAAGAGCAGTAACTTGTGCTAGTTTCTGGTGTTATTCTGGATACGGCAGAAGCAAATATGTAAGAACAGATTGAAATTTGAAACAGTCGATGATAAGGTTTGAGTCAAAATAGTTTTACTTTGAATAAAATAGGGTGGGAGTTAATAAATATCTTATTGTCGATGATTTAATCAGATGATATTAAGTGAAGTGACTTGTCTGATGAGTAGTCAACCTTCCACTAATTTTTTATAATTTAGCATAATCAAACCAACGGAATAAACCTCTAGATACCCTGGAGATACAGAATTATTTTAATTCTCGGGACAAAAAATGATCGGAATCTGGCTTGAGAATTAATTATTCTGTTGTTGCTGTGCGAACAAACCTTCTGTAGTAAAGCAACTTGTCTGAATGGATTTGTAAAACTTTGTTAGACTTGATTTATTTTGGTGATTGTCAATGTTCATTATTTTCATGATTGTATGTCAGAAACTCATCAATCTAGAGGAATAAAACAATAGTGGTTGACGGCATAGTTGCTTCTAGGTATTTAATAAAAGATGTTTCCAACTTTGTCATATTTTTCAGATCAGGGTTAATTAATACTATTATAGAGTATGATGTTAATGATTTAACTAAAAAGCCACACGTCAGGGGCAGTTAAAAGCACAACGAACGAAAGACAAAGTCGCCGCTTTCCTTTTTGTCTCTTTCCATTTGAGCCTTTAGGTAGTGGTTGAATTTAGGTGGTTACATTTCTAATGAACAAGTATATCAAAATAATAATATAATAGGCTACTCAGTATCCATGTAAGAGTTTTAGCACTCGGATGATTATATATGTGCACTATTATTCATGCTTGAGTGGTTGATGAGCAAAGTGTCATTTTCTGTGTTGAAGGTAAACCATGGGAATCTGGTGAAGTTGGAGGGATTCTGCGTAGACCCAGAAGAAGCAAACTGTTATCTAGTCTATGAATATGTGGAGAATGGATCTCTATACTCGTGGTTGCATGAGGAGAGAAAGGAAAAGTTGAACTGGAAAACAAGGCTAAGAATAGCCATTGACATTGCCAACGGCCTCCAATACATCCACGAGCACACAAGGCCACGAGTTGTGCACAAAGACATCAAGAGCAGCAACATTCTGTTGGACTACAACAAGAGAGCCAAAATTGCAAATTTTGGGCTTGCAAAGTCTGGAATGAATGCCATCACCATGCACATTGTGGGAACACAGGGCTACATTGCCCCTGAATATCTGGCTGATGGTGTGGTCTCCACAAAGATGGATGTGTTCTCTTTTGGGGTTGTGTTACTTGAACTAATTTCTGGGAAGGAAGCCATTGATAAGGAGGGAAATCTGTTGTGGGCAAGTGCCATCAGAACCTTTGAGGTGGACAGTGAGCAAGAGAAGGCTAGAAGACTGAGGGAATGGATGGATAAGGACATTTTAAGGGAGACATGTTCAATGGAAAGTTTGATGGGTGTTCTCACTGTTGCAATTGCTTGCTTGCAGAAAGACCAGTCAAAGAGGCCAAGCATAATGGACATTGTCTATGCACTGTGTAAAAGTGAAGATTTGGGCTTTGACATCTCAGATGATGGGTTAGGCTCACCACGGGTGGTGGCTAGGTAGATGGCTTTTTTTGGTGATCTCTAGCTGGTGTACGCTTTTAGGTCTTCTTTTTGCCATGGATATAAGCATTAGGCATTTCTTCCTACATCCCATAAAAATCTACCTTACCTTTTTTTATTCAAATAGGTATTTTCAAATGTAATTTTTACATTTCGGAATACCCATTCTGAAATCAAATATGTTGGAGGTTGATATTCCTGACGTGTAAAAAGCAGCAATAAGTACTCCTCCATGAAATAGGCCTTTCTGAACCAAAATTTTATGAGGAAGAGAGATAATCTTGGACTGTATATCACATGGTTAAGTTGGTTTGGTAGAACCAACTACCTGTTTTTATATTGTAACAAGGTCGTGTAGTTACATATACGTGAATGTAATTTTGTGATATAGTAAAAAAAAATGCAACATACGTAGTATTCTACAATGTTCTTTTTTTCAGTATGTAGAAATTGGTTAAACATCATAGTTGAATCTCATCTTGCATCTCAGACCGGTTGGGAAATATAAATTATGTTTGTTTTTAAACATTGTTAAAGATGCATTTATGGATAAAATTATGTTAGTTTTTACGTATTTAAAAGTGAGAGAAGGCGAGGAGTTGTGAAATTGTACGATTTTCGAATTTTTCATTAATTGGGCTGATTTGAGGATATTATATATATTCCTAACATGAATGAGCACAGTTTTTTCTTCTGAATTTTTTTTTTACTTGATCGTGTTCGAAGAACTATTAAATATGACCAAGCTGGTTGGAGGAGAAGGTCGATTCTTGATTTAGTTTTACACATTGTCTATAATATTGCATTTCATGAGATGATGAAAAAAGTTATTTGTCATTTTATAAAAGAAAAATTAGAGTTTTGAGATATCATCATTAAATTTCTCAACTCTAATTAAGAATTTAAAAACTGGTCTATATTCACAAACTTTGTAAGAGGATTGTTATATTTGTAACAAAATAAGACATTCAACTTATATGCTCCACTTTGAAAGAAAGTGTTATAATTATAGATATAAGATATATATATATATATATATATATATATCCATGTCATTACAAATTTAAAAGTATAGAATTGATATTACATAATTATGAATATCTAAATTATATATGTATTATTTGGAATATCTTTATTTATTCTTTATTATTTGATGTATTGATTCATTTTTCTCAATACAAATAAAGTACTTGTAATGTGTTAAAAAACACAATTTCAACTCAATGATTCTCTCTTCTAGAGTTTGAGAATAATGATAAAATAAATCTTAATAAACTTTAACTTTAAAGGAAACTTTCATCAAAATCAATTGAAAAAATGATGTCAAACTAATATCAGTCCAAAACCTTCCGACAAACTAACAGCATTCCAACCAAAATTTTGATGTTAACAATATTATAACTGAGACTGAATTCAGAAGAGAAAAAAAAAATCTAATAAAATAGATATAGATTTGATAAAAGAATAAAAAATTTCATACTCTTCTTTTTAATGATGTTTAAAATTCTCATATTTATTTAATCAAAATACTACTACAATTTCTTAAATTTAAATTTCTTTACAAACTTTTCATCAAAATAATATAATAAAAAAATTTAAATTCTTTATAAAATAAATTACCCTCCCAACATTTCTCATCCAAACATTCTATTGAGTGTGTAATGAATGAAAGAAAAAAATGGTTGACACCTCAACTTACTATAGGCTTGTAAGTTATAATTCACTTCTACAGCAGCCAACTACAACTAGGTTGCTTTTGTAAAAATTGGTTACACATCTGAAATAAATAAAATACAAGACCAATCTGGAAATCAGATCATTGAATGACCAACTAGTAATTCATGGGAAAAATGTTTCCTAGAATAACCAAAAATAAAATATGGGAACAAATTGTCTTCATCCTCCATATTAGTAATCACAGTAAATCCCTTCATGCTAGGATCACAGTGTCGCATTTCATAAACAAATTTCTATTGGAATCAATTTCCATCAATTGCTTCATGTAAAGCAGAAATTTTATCTCGACATCAAACTCCTTGTAAAGGTAGAAAGAATAACCCCAACCCATGCTGTTCTTTTAAACTGATTCTCTTTTTATGGAACGAACCATTTCTGTTGATTCATTCACATGCGTCCTTCAGTGCTCTTTTTCAGTGGGTATTTATGCTCTAAATTGCTGAAATTTGTTTCCTTGCAATTTTCTCATTCACTGCTGACTAAAGCAGCAGATATACACTGCTTTGGTTATTATATATGTTGGGAGTTTTCCTTAATCCTGTAGGGACATTACTGCTACTGAGACGAGGGGGACGCAGAAAATATTATTTGCAGATGCTCTTCAAGAAATTGAGTATTTCAAGATAAGTCACAATGAAGTTTTGAATGTAAGAACTGAGGCTAAGAGCACCTATCACTTAAGCTATCCATTGAGTCACCAATGTCAGAACGTCCCGTTCATTGTATCGTGCTTCTGTTCCTCCAACATAAGCAAAAGTTCGTCCTTGTGTACAATCTTTGGCTTTTTACCCTTCTCCACAACAAAAACTCCCTCTGATACCCTTTCATCTTCAACTTGGACCATACGCATTAAGCTTTTGCCTATCGTAGTAGAGTTACATGCGTCCGCAGAACTACATTTCTGAAATGTGAAGTTTGGACTCAAGCAGCTTCGAATGAAAGTGTCTGAGGCTTCTGCATTTACATAATGAGTTGAAGAAATGCATATGGTTTCATTGTTTGCAGGATCATAACATTGAATCCCAAATTCAGAATGAATCTTTTCTTTAAGGGAAGCCATCTTATGCTTCTCCCCATGCACTAGAATAACATGCTTGGGGGCGAGAAAATTTACAAGATCCATTATCCCTTTAGAATCAGTGTGAGGACTAAAAGCTAATTGATGAACCTGCCAATTTAAGACGAGTCGAAGTTATACCAGAAACTAAATGAAATGATGTCATTACCTTCAATGATAATTTGTACAATACAGCAGAAGACTACAAGGCTTTCTTGTTTTTGGATATTCAAGCAATGCAAGACTAGAAAGGCACTAATTTAAATTTAAGCAGTATTACAATATCATCTTGGTCTTATTTTTATAGCACACAAGTCTTCAAAACCAAATTTCAAGATAATAGGAGGAACATCGATAGGTGACAACAACACAGATTAGTTGAAGTGGAACATGAAACTTAAAATCAGTTTATACCCAGTGTACCAATATCAACTCAAGAAGAGGACAAAATATGCTATTACAGAACAAAGAAGTGAAAGAAGAAATATGGTTTCAGTTGTATGTTAATATGAAAAAGGTCATGTCAGAAGCATACTCATCACTTCAAACACCAAGCTCAAGAAATTAGACTAATGTAATACTCTGAAAGTCAAGATGTTTATTCTCCTAATTTCAAATTGCTAATCATGTTATTTTCACCACTGTGCAAATTTATCAACATGAACATGCCGTTAACTCTGTTTCTACCCATGCCATGTGAAGCATCTATAAACTGAAGTTCGTAAAAATAATGAATTGCTAGATATATCTCCCTGTAATTGGGTAGGGAATAATATTTACCTGGCATCGCACATCTATTCTTGTATTAGCGTCCAGGTCAACTTTGGCCCGCTTATCTGACATTAATTTATGACCTATCGTTCCAGCCACACAATACCTACAAGAGTACAAAGTAACGGACTAGCAGAACACAACTGGTTTGCGAATATATGAAAATGGAATAGATCAATCGTATTTTTCTGGTATACATTCATACATAATTTTGCTTAAAAAAGAAAAATAATACTAAGAGACAGTAAAACGAATGGCAAAGGAAAGTCTCTCCATGCACAAAATACATGTAGTGTGACATGGTATAGAATGCAGAAAGACAGAACCATGAAATAAATAAAAAATAAAAACTATACATGAGAGAAAACACAAAAATCCGTAGTTACTTCTAAAAGCAATCACCAACTTCCACATGTTTAAGACAAATTTTTCAGTTGCCAGGGTTAAAAAGTGAACTTTCAACCTAGCTCAACATTGCAAAATCAATTTGAAAGATGAAGTTTGCCCCTACTTATATACTATAAATTAGTCTTATCTCTAGTCAATATGAAACTTCCAACACACCGAGACATATACATCTCAAACGTAAGACTAGACATTAATGAGTGGTCTAATAACATGTGAAACAATATATCAATATAACATGCTCTAATCCATGACTCTGATACTATATTAAGTAGATTTTAAGTGTAACTCAACCTCTCAACAAATCTGTAAGGTGAGGTTTGTACCTATTTATATACTACAAATTAGTTTTATCTTTAGCTGATGTAGGATTTTCAATACAGTCCCCTTATACCATGGCATGTGCATCTTGAACGTGTAACTAGACATTAATAAGTGATTTTATAGCAACCCGATAACAAACAATAGATCCAACAAGCAATAAACTTCACTAATATAACTCTAATTTATGATTTTGATACCGTGTTAAGAATTGGTCTTTATGTCACTTAACCTTACAAAATTTAATATTTCTCTTGGATGTTTTTTTATTCCATTATATAGAGATATTTTCCTTAATTGATGATAAATATTAGTACCAATTTATCTATTTCCCTTCCCTAATATGACACCTTTTTTCCCGAAATTGAAATTATATTTTGATTATCAAAAAGGAGTTAGATTCTTTATTTGTCAAGCATGACAACCAAGAGTTATAATTTTGAATAGTCTATCTCAAATATTAGGATAGAATTGAATAATTTTATTACCAAGAGTACATAAGATATATATATATATATATACACATGATTGGAAAACTAATTTTGGAAATATAATAATGACACTTAATGTAATCAAATCCCTATTATTCAGAGGTATAATCAGATCCCTATCATTCAGGGATATTTACATTATACACTTATTATAATCTGTTAAATCCCAAATAATAAAGTATAATTGCTAACAGTCTCTAATACATTAATTTGAGGAGTTCTCTCTAAATTCTGAAACATCAACCTAGGCTTGCCCCTTCAAGCATTACACATTACGATATATGTTGGTCCATATGCCATCCAATAATAAATGATCTTATCCTTCAAATTTTTTAATTTTTGGGTGAAATGAAGTATTTATGCATGGATGAGCTGAGTAGTTAGTAAGTAAATGGATTTAATTGCAACCTGTAAAATAAATAATATAATAGAAATCGTGAATGTAAAATTTTTAACTTTTATCTAAAACAATCATATGAAATCATTCCTATGCTTTTAAAAAACAATCTCACTCGTACACATCCAAAACAATCATTTGCATTTCAATTTCTAAATTTCTTTCCATCCAAAAAATGTGAACCAGTCACTTCCCAAAGTGACATGCTATCACCAATGTATATGCATGTACCAGAAGTTTTAGTCCAGGGTGATATTTATCTTTAAAGGGCAGTATTAAAATAGCTTCGTGTCCATATGCTTTTCAATGTGACTAGTTTTAGGAAACATTTATCTGCATTATGCTCGTCATACTATCAAATGGCTAATATAAAGAGAAATAAAGTAAAGAAAAAGAACAAATCGGATTGTACCCTGGCAAAGTGACAAGGTTATTTTCTGACACTGCCCACTGCTTAAAAACTTCAAGTGAAAATCCACCGCTTATCATCCCAGGAGTCGCAAAAAGAACACAAGGACCAGGAGCATTTATCATAGACCTTTCAAATTTTTGAACTGTAACACCCAAACCAGTTGAATGAGACGTAGAACTTATAAGATAATACACATAATTGCAACAAAAGCTCTAATCTTAATATCTTGAGTTTTCACAAAAATGTTTCAATATGGATGCATTTGAATAAGTTTGTTTAAAAGTAAAATTAATATATGCCATATTAGCAAAAATTCATATATTTCCCCATGATACTCCATTAGGACTTCTACTTTTACTACTCCAGACTTTTACCAACTGACCTTGAAACTTCAATAAAATTTCACAAGAGATTAAAGATGGCCTAGCATAACAATGATACAATTATCTCAATATTTTTCGTCTTGCCAATCAAAGTTTGAGGACACACCATAGTTATTTTATATATAGTAAAACAATGAAAAGAAAAACTGTAAACAAGAATAGACCAATTTCCTTTTGTTTGATTTATTTTTCTTTTCAACAAATTCAAATTTTCCATCACCAGATATGAAAAGAAAATATTTAAAATTTCATATCATCAAAAGGTCTAGCTCTGGTATGTTATATAGATGTCAAACCTAGGAATCTGATGGCAGAAATTCCTTTTCACAAAACCTGTAAAGCAACTATTCACTTCTAGTCTTTTAGGACACCAATTACAGCTGCCAGTCAACTACTATATGTTAGCCATTTCACCTCTTTTGCCCAGTATAATCAAACCCTTTACCATTAAAACGAAATCAGCCCCAAGCCATCACCTTTTTGCTATGAGGAAATTAATGCTTTAAATACCGAATTCATTAATGCTTTGGCAGACTGTTATAATTACTGATTATAGAACTATAATCTCAGACTTAGGAATGGTCCCAACGTCAAGGCTATGTATCACGGCATTAAAGATACGTAACAAACATTGAAAAAAGGAACAGTACACAGATGTGAGTGAACATATGAATGCATAACGATGCCAGAAAGAATATTTATGATATGATAAAAAAATATTGAATTACCATTCTTAAAATCGAAAGCATTATGTTTAGAGTATGTATCTTTAATCTTCTGGCTTGTCCAACTAATAAGCATTTTATAATACGCATTAGCTTGGATTGTTAATCCTGGAAAAAAAGAAATGGAATATTAATATGAAGCACAGATCCCAACAACTAATGGACAAAAAGAAACATCCTCAGAAAAATAGACAACTCAAGAAGTTACAAAACTAAGCTGTATTTTATTCTCTTAATCTGATTCTTTTGAAAAGGACAAGGAAAACTATTCTGCTCAGTGATATGATTATGTATAGTTTATATATTATATAAAAACAATAGATCAAAGAAAGATCATTGACACAAAATTATAGGCTGAAACGAACCTGCTGAGAAGTAGATAGGAACCTGCAAATTCATGCGTTCCCAGTAGTCCTCCAACAAAATGCATAGTTCCTAGATATCGTAACAGCTTCGTAAATATAAGACAACCACTAAATATATATCATAGTTTGACAACCACTAAATATATGTCATAGTTTTGAAAATTGAACTGGTCACTAAAAGACATCAATTTGAGTGGCTCATGGTTTACTAATATAACCTTAGTGAAATTGTTCTTTTGTCAAGTCTTTTAATTAATTAATTAACTAATTAATTAATATATATATATATATATATATATAAGTATAAATT
>NC_028358.1:110425-175303 GCF_000741045.1 Vigna radiata var. radiata | reverse complement strand
AGATCTCCCAAAAATATAGGCAAGAATAAGTGATAGTTTCTTCAAAATATGTTGAACCAAACACAAACTTAGAATTTATACGAGAAATAGTTGCTTGGACTTCATCCATCAGGTATAACAAAGGGAAGGATAAATTACAAACAGTGAGATGAATGGCAATCTTAATAAGAATACCTGAGCTCTTCCAAGAGCAAATGTTGGAATAAGCACCTTGCCTCCACATGATACACATTTATGAACCTAAATAATTTATTTAAAAAACAGTACCCAGCATCAGAGTAGGTGGATTGAGTTCATTTTGAAAAACAAAAGCAAAGAATTGAAAGAGACAATAATGTAATTTGATATCCGATCTCTAAGGCAGCATGTAACTATCCCGCTTCCTTCTTAAACACAAGGACTCCTTTTTAAAATCAAAACTAATGCTAAAGTTGTTAATACATTTAACATAGAAACAATGGCGATAAACTTTATTGCATAAAATATTTTATACTTGTTAAATATTAGTTTTGGAAAATACCTATATCTGTAAGAATTGATTATCACTAACATTTATTAGGGATGTAAGGGGTGGAGTTAACATTTGAGAGCTACCAAAAACAAGCCTTATATTGTATCAATCTGTAGGGTTTTATCCAGACAGAAAAAATCACTAACACTTGTACAGCCAATACAGATCAGCAAGTCCAATCCAATAATATCATAAACAGATATTCCTAAAACAGCTGAGTCCTAATACTCTTTCCGATCAAATGCACCTAATAGGAGCATAAATAGTGCTCATTCAAAAAATTTCCTTTTATCCCTTCGGTCAAAACCTCTTCTAAACAACAAAAATTGGTCCACACCATGAATACAAACCAAGGATTCTTCAAACATACCAAAAGACCCATTTCTATTATAACCAATGGCAGGCCAATGTAAATGTAATAGCAAAAGTATGACAAGAAAGGACTGGGAAAGTGCGATCAACAATGTTTTTTTCTTAAAGCAAAGTCTGAGAAAAAAAAAAAAACACCATATTACACAAGCAGCATGATATAAGCTGACTTGAGAATTGGAAAACAAACATACAAACATGTTCGAAATGACAATAACAGAACTATAATTTTAAAAGGATAGAGTGACTTGTGTGGTTGTAGTCACTGGAAATGGTCAGATGGATGCTAGGTCTTAGGAGCTTCAGTTGAAGCTTGGAGATGGAGGAACCCACGCCTCTTGAAGGTGCTCCAAGATGAGTGATGTAGAGTCGCCACTTGAAGATAAAACTCAAGATTAAGAGAGAACACTCAGCTCTCAAATTGGCAGAATTTTATTACTCATTGTTAAAAAGTGGACTTTAAATCTAACTCAACTCCACAAAACCGGCTTGTAAGGTATTTGCATCCACTTATATATTCTAAATTAGCGAGTGGAATAATATGTTCAACAAACAACAAATATCGCTAAAATAGGCTTTAACAATGATTCTGATACTATGTTAAAAAGTGAACTTTAAGCCTAGCTCAACCACTACAAACTCAACTTTTAAGGTAAAGTTTGCACCCACTTCTGTGCTCTAAATTAACCTTATCTCTAGTCAATGTGAGACTTCCAACACCCAATAATCAAGTCTACTTTTACAATAGGAAAGGCACTCTATTTATAGTTTTAGAGACTGATTGATTAGGCAAGAGGAGGGAAATTCAAATTCAAACTAATCCTAATTAGCTCCCTAATTTGGTGCCACTAACTATGGATCTAAGATCTACAATGAGTTACATTTTCACATATGCCTAATCCTGAATGTGACCCTCTTCTAGAAGCTCAAGATGTGTTGCACTCTCTTCCTTGCTCTTTAAGTCGTGCACTCCTCTCCTCAAATGGCCAAACCATGTGTGCCTCTCCAGTGAGCCCAAAGGCAGCCCAACCCTTAATGCTATATGCACTCTCCTTTATTGGACCTTAATGGAGAAAAGCGAAACAGGCCCAAACTCCTGCCATATCACTAAGTGCAGAGCTATTCAAAATTTCATCATCATATTCCACAATTTTTTTTCTTAAAGTAATAATAGCAAAAGTATGACAAGAAAGGACTGGGAAAGTGAGATCAACAATATTTTTTTCTTAAAGCAATGTCTAAAAGAAAACAAGACATCATATTACACAAGCAGCATCACATCATAAATTAAGTGTTGCAAATACATACAGCTTTGAGGAATTCCCTCTCTCGAGCATATCTTGAATCACGAATTGTAGTCGCATATGTGGATCTGAAATGATTTTCTTTTAGAATCATATAAAAAATGTATGCAAGAAAATTAATCTTATAACTTCAAGCAGTAAATCCAATACAGGATTCATGCATTTAAAACCCATTAAACCATTAATCAAAAGGAGGAAAGAAAGTGATCATAACACAGATAAATTACTGTACCTTGGTAACATAAGACAATTGCATAATGTTTATGAAAAACTACTATGGACTGTATTAATCTATCAAATTTTATATCTGGCATAGGTAGTTAGCCACAAAATCCTCCATCTAAACATCTAACAAATACCAGAGAATTCAGTTTAAAGATCCAAAAATTTCACAACTTTGGTTTACATTTCATATGGGCAGAAATTCATTCTTTTACAATTATGATGATGCCTCTTGGGCACAGATGAAGAATTTACTAAATAGAAATAAAGCCAATGATGTTTATTACTGGAACTGTTGGAATACCATGCAAGTAATGCAGTAATGGGAATTATAATAGTTAAACGGATTTTGCCTCAAAACAGTAATAATGAAAAAATAAGACAAGAAGAATTGATCACGTGACCTCTTGGTCACATATGGTTTGAACAATTCAAGAACCAAAATCTCAAAAGTTTAGGCTATTAGGCACTAGAAAAGGAATAATTCGCATTTCTAACAGAAATATCAATATGAGAATGAGTTAGTAATGATAATGCATGCAGATAAGTAGTCTGTGAAAAGTATGTTCAAAACTTAAAATAATTGTAGAAAACGAAGTAAAAGATAAACAAGAAAAGAACATTTATCACTGACACTACAATATTGATAACTTTGTTATAAGGTTCATTTATACAACCAATGATGTTCTTACTCGGTTATAAGAAGATCAAGTCGTAATCGATCAATTTGAGCTGCTCCAAGGTGTCTATCTGGTGTCATATTGTAGTCTCCAGTATAAACCATTTCTGCATCTCCTACTTTTGCATAGAACATTGCAGCTCCAATAACCTTATCAAAACAATGTGCTTAAGTACTAAAACGAAGCATTGAAGGAAGGAAAATCCACTTGAGGAAGAGTGTTGTTAGTAATGATAGATATTCACTCACCAACTTAAGGAAGAGTGTTGTCAGTAAGATATTAAATGTTCTACTAGAGGTTGTTAGAAGTTGTTAGAAGCTGGTAGAAAGTTCTAAAGATCATTTTGTAATTATTACTTTAGGGATAGAGTTTTGTATATATAGATGCTAATGTACTATTTCAAATGAATCAAATTGAATAAAAATCTTTCTTTCATACTAATCCTTTCAAGTGATTACCATAATTTTTATTTTATTATGATTGTCGTCTAACTAAAGATTTGATTTCAATTTTTCAGCATCTTATCCTCTTTCATCTTATAAACACAAAAACTAAAAAAGAACTTTTATGGTAAAAAATTTCACCAACACATCTGATTCTATACTTTTTTCAGAACAGTAAACATGACTTAAGAGATGAAGTCACAAGCCTTACATGTCCTGCGTAATAGGCACGTATCTGCAAGTCTTCATCTACTTGTACAGTTTGCCTCAAATCAACAGCAGTAACTGCACATGGAATCAAATTAATTACAATTTTAGATACTAATGCCAGAAGCATGGTGATTTTAGATGCAAACTTGCTGTGTTCATAAGTCCAAAACAAATATTAAACTTATAGCTGAATCAGCTTTAAAATGCAAACAAAAATGTAAATCATGTAAATGAAATCTACCAAGATTTGTCAATTTGAAAAAACAAAACTTAAATGGCACGTTTATAGGCTGAAAGATGAATCTTTTTCCTCCACTTAAAATCCCTAATACAACAGCTGCACACAATTCAAAGTTCAACAAAGTCAAAACTAGAATAGGCACCAATATTCCTAGTGGCATGTTTGAAGTAATAGTTGTCTAAGCAACCTATAGATGGGGTACTTTAAATAAAAAGTGGATCCTACATTACCCTTCTTCATGCACTCAACAATTTGATCAGATGAGAATAGCTCTTCCTCACCCCGCCGATCAACCATCACTTTGCGATAGTCTTCCAACATCAAAGGAGCCAAAGCTTTTGTTGGGTACTGTTTAAAATCAAATAAAACTCAAAGTTAAATTTATTAATGTAGAATTATGACTTGGAAGCTAATGCTTATCAGTCCATTTAGTTTCAGCTTCCTTTTTTCCTATTTTCAAAAATTTAAATATGTTTTCAAAAATGTGTATTCAAAGTTTCATTGAAATTATAATCTTGCTCCCTAGACTTGCTTTTTTTGTTAGGCCCGGCATAAAAAAGTTGTATTTTTTTGTCACTAAATAAATATATATGTGTGTGTGGAAATTGATCTCCACCGTTCCCATAATTTATAAGGTAAGAGTATTTTTCTAATAGGAAATAAAACGAAAAACTATACAACCAATCAAAATGCAGAATTTTATACATGGAAAGACCAAAACTAAGCTCATTTTTTCACATGGGAATTTAAACACAAAACGGCATCAAGGATAAAAATATTTGCAACTTGAAAAAACAAAAGCGGGCTGTTCTATGAAGAGTTTTGAAAAAGAATCAAATTATGGTTCTTTTAAGCAGGGGGTAGGAACAAAAAAATTAAACCCAAATATTTTAGTACAAATATTCAAATTCTGTTATCTTAGACAATTCCACGAACAATTGTATATGTTCAGGCAAACATTTCATCAAACATGTAGCAGAAAAAGGACTCACCGTCATGTAAATTGGTCCATTATACCCACAAACTTCTGTGAAGTAAGCTAAAGCGCCAACATGATCCAAATGACTGCCGAAATTTTTGAAATGACAAGGCAACGTCAAAATGCTAATAACAAGAAGGGTGAGGAGGTTAAACTCTTTCATTCTCTCCAAATTGTTGTCTCCATTTTATATTTAGTCTCTACGAGAAAATGGCAAGTTTTAGCCTCTACATAAAATCTTGTAGTGGCTAATCATTCTCGGAAAGTTTTGTAGCAATTCTACAAAACGAAATGTTGTTATTGTTAGATTCTTAGGACAATCACAAGAAAAAGCAAGAATAAGAGTGAAACAAATAATGTGTATCATAGAAGGTTCTGTATACAGACCAACGCGTAACACATAAAAAGAGTCTCTACATATAGAAATAGGAATAATAGAAGAAATGTCACAATAAGACAATGCAAGGGTTAGACAGTAGATGTTCAATCTAAACTTATCAACATGGTAGTAGATGGTTTTTTGTGTTGTTTATAAGACAATAACGATTTTAAAATTAGAACATCACAGTTATCTTTCTCCAATATTAATGTTAATCTTACCAAAGGACTACAACTTACAATTTCAGTCTCTCTTTTGTATTGACATCAGAGCTAGACAACAACCTTCCAACATCGTAAAGATGTTACAAAACTTTCCGGTGGCATTGATAAAACTTGCAATTTTCTCGTATAGAGACTGAAACTTAAAACGCAGAAAACAATACCAACCAAGTGAATAGTTTAACTTCATAATAATTAAAAACGGGAAAAATCATAATGGAGTGACACAAACAAGTGGGTGATGATGATGCAAGTAATGGCAGAGTTGAAATCTTGATTGGGGTCGACAAGGGTGAAATCAGGGTAACGACGATGGTCCAAGAAGCCCATATGCATTCCACAATCAAACATGATTCGTTTGCCATTCATGGTTACCACCACGCAGCTCTTCCCAACTTCTTGACCAGCGCCTGCAAACAAATCATGTAAGGGTAAGATTGATTCGTGCTCTTGCACTATAAGAGGGGGAATATGAACAAGGGAATACCTAACACCAGCGTTTCAATCGCCATGAATGTGTTTGCTCTGAGTCTCTGTTCAAAACAGCAACGTTTGGATTACGCCTCACAAGGGTTAAATACTACTACTACTACCTATGAGTGTTGTCTGTGGCTCAATGGATGATGTTATTTTTAAATTTAAATTTTTTAAATATAAATAAATAAAAGAATATAAAATAATAATTCAAGAAGTTATTTTTCTCCCCGGTAAGCTTGTATCACACTCCCCTTTTCATTCCCTCCTTGTGATCTGTTTTTTAACAAATTTGTTATGCTTCCCTCCAAATTGCCAAATCGTGTTGAGGGAAGAACAAAACACCACCTTCCATTGTGCCTAGAAGAAAAAAAATGGGCCCGTGAAGCCCAAATAAAAAACAAAGAAATAATTAAAATAAAATAAGCCAAATAATTTTTAATTAATTTTTTATTTTTCTTTTTTTAATTTCCTTTATGCAATTTTAAATTTCTATTGCAAAATCAGTCTATTTTTTCATTAATTTTCTTTAATCAAAAATATTACATTACACTTTATAATTATTATTATTATTAACTTTTTTTATTGTTTTTTATTTTTATATTTTTTTACAATTTTTATTTTTCATCCGGATGAAATTGAGTGCTAACTACTCCAAAATGAAAAGGTTTAATAAATTTTCTTAGATCGTGCTCTTTAGTATGTTTATTAGGTCGAGTAAGAGTGAGAGTAAAACTCAATTTGTCGCTAGATAAATTCTTTTTTTGTATAACGATTTGTTAGAGTGAGAAAGAGAGTGTGTATAAGCCATCAACCCGGATAGTCATGAATAGCTCAAACGACTAATGGATAGACCAAACGATTGACAATCAACTTGGACGGTCACTTAACAGACTGAACAACTGACCATTAACCTAGATAGTCAAGTAATTGATCGAATGACAGACTATCAATCTAGACGGCCAACTAACATACTAGACAACAGACCATTAACCCGGAAGGTCAACTACCAGATCGGACTGCAGGATGTCAACTCATATGGACATGTAACATATCAAACGATTGTTATCAAGTCGAACAACCAACTATCAAGTCGAACAATCAACTACCAAGTCGACGACAAATCACCAGACTAGACAACCAACAACAGATTGAACGATCGATCACCAAAATGAATGGTCCAAATAGAACCTTAAGCAGATCATCATAACTAGGCCAACTTTAATCAAAAGTCCATCACAAAATCTATAAATAGGGATTTGAGGTAAGGAGGTAGGTCACATATTAAATATAGCATTCATTGTTTTTTGTCTAAGTTGATTTGACTTTGGCATCAAAGTATCTTCTACAAGTAGCATCCGAATAGCTCTGATGCATGAAAGGCTCCTCAAACCAGACAAGACTTGACTTGTGAGTGAAAGTTTGCAGATTGAGTACTTTGACCTAAAGACTTGACCCTAAAGTACCTGAAAAACACTAGAAGGAGGGTTGAATAGTGTTAATGGAAAACGATTACAACAAGATGTTTGACCTGATAAAGGATTACAACAAGAAAAGCTTTTGTCATGTTATTCAAAATGTACACTGCAATATTTGTAAGAACTTCATTTGTTTAAGAATAATCATTTAACTTAGAAGGTTCTTGTATTTTACAAATAAGAGAACGATTGTATGTTTCATAAGAGAAACATTTAGTTAAGAGAAGAAAGGAATGCACGAATATTTTATACTAGCTCACAACACTTGAGCTACGTTCAGTCTACTCCGTAGAGGGTTCCACTATAATTTTCAAAAAGATTGCAATTGAGTATTCTTACCACTCTTGGTCTTACTCAGCAAATAACCACCTGTTTTCGTAGAATGGATGAGTATTCTAACCACTCCTGATCTTAGTCAGCGAATAACCCCTTGTTACCCTAGACTGGGTGAATATTTGCACAACTCCTGGTACTAAGCAACCTTGCCTAGATTTCCTTTAACTCAAATGAACAAGTGTTTTAGTTCTCTTCAGAGTTCCAATCAAATATTGCTCACAAGTCGTTCAGACCATTACTCATGCATAGCGGATATAATTACAATACAATACAGTTTAAACACTCGCAGGTGTTTCTCTCTTTTCTCTTGCTCTATTTCTTATAATCAGTAAGCATTACAATAATGAAGCTCGAGAGTATTTCTTTTATTTTCTTTTCTCTTTTTATCTTTTTCTACTCAGATGTATTTTTTTTTTCTTGAGCTGTTTCTTTTCTTTTCTTTTGAACGCTTATCAAAATGAATATTTCGTTGTATGATATCCTTTTGATCTTCTTTATTTGAAAGTTCTTCTATTTATAGAATTTTTGGATATATGTCCGTTAGACTAAGCTCTTAGCCTTGACTCTTGTGTTTTCTCTTTCTTCGTGTACAACAACCATTTGAATAAAGTCAACTTATCAGAGCATATTTGTTTTTTCGATCCTTTGCTTAAAGTAAGTTGTACATTCTTTTAGACATAACTTTAAGTGAAGATCATTATGTGAATATCTCTTTTGTCTCTAACGTCCACTTCTAATATGTTGATTTGAAGTTTGTGGATGTGTGTAAAATAGTTCATCTGCAAAAAATATAGCAGATTGTGCATGTAGCAATTGTCTCTTTTCTTATCACTTTTTTCGTTTTTGAATGTTGAACATTTAATGTCATTTAATGTTTGCTCAAAACAACAAAGTGTTCTTTGATTTCCTACCATTCAGGTAGCGTTTGACAGTTAAGCTTTTCTTCCAAAGATACAAAGCGTTGATTAAAGACTTCATCGTCTGACGAAGTAATGTTTTAGCTCATGGTATCGTTTAGGCAGAGTAAACGCTTATTATTATTTTGCCTTTATAGACACAACATTTAACTTTGTTTGTGTTTTAAGTTTTAGTCTTTTAGTGTGTTTTGTCAATGACATCGTCTTGACATTGTTTTGTTTTCCTAAGAACTAAACTAAATACCTTTTAGGTATCATAAGTTTTACGCATTTAGCTTCAACTCTCTTAGGCGCTTTTGACTTGATAGTCATTTAACATTGTGTCTGGGTGTTTGACTTAGATGTTTTTCTGTTTCCTAAAACCCTAAGTGTTTTCCTAAAGTTTTCTGTGTTGGGAATTTTTGTTCCAAGTCTTTGTGTTTTCATCTTATGTTATTTTCATATTATTAATCTGTTTAATGTTATTTGGTTAAACTTCAAAACACGAGAGCGTTTAGGAGCATAGACGATTTTGTCTTAAAAGACCCCACATCCGAAACACCAATGATCTCTCCTCGAAGGTAAGTCTCTTTCAAATGGTATATTTTCCCTCAAGTGTATGGTGAGCTTTATTTATACCCTATTATAGTGATTATGGTGGAGTTGTTGTAGCGATCCAAACAATCATGCTTATATCCTTTTTATTAAGGTTATGTGTTGTTGTTGTTATAGTAGCCTAAGCGATCATCATGAGTAAATCATCGGCTCTAGTACTGTTGATGAGTTTATTTTCATATAAGGGGGTTATTAGGATAGATTATTTATATACGTGACATGACATTGAGTCTTACCCCACATAAAGCATTTGACACCTATTTTAATCCAAAATCTTACAAGAACGAATTAACGAGTTCTTCATTTTATATGGTGTATAGCTTTGTCATTTTTACTCAAGGTGAGATTCATACTCAAATTTGGATTATTTTTAACATCGTTTGTCCTATTTATAGAGTATGAAGTTATAAGGTTTGTTTAGTTATAGAAATTAGAAGGAAGGGTGAGAGATGTTGTGGATTTAACCCCTACTAACACGGAGAAGATATAAGGCTGATTTGAAGAGTTTAAAGGAGTGGGTGAAAGAAGTTGTGGGTTTGACTCCCCAACAAGAACCAAATTTAACTTATACATTTGTTTGTATTCACAAAATCTTGAAAAACTCGTATCTTTTATCATGACATAGTGAAATTTATGTTTTTGTCTTTTAAAACTCATGTGTCCAACAACCTTTCTCTACAACTCTATGCTTAACGGAATGAAAGGCTTGCTCAACATCAAAATCACTAAAATTTGAAAATATTAGATGTCGAACGCCACTTTCTTCACGTCCGACGCCATTGAGATAATACCCAATCGACTTAAAATCCGCCTAGCAAATCTCAAGCATGATACTTTGCTTATTAATTATTTTTCGCTTATTTAAGTTTGACTATTTAAAAAATAAATAAATACACATTTTTTAAATGAAATTTTATTTTAAAAGAGAAATTCACTTACTTTATAAAAAAAATTAAAATGTAAAGATATTTGAGTTATCCCATTCAAACAAAAGCATCTACAAACTGAATTTAATTACAAGTAATTTAGATATCACACATTTATTTTTTAAATTATTGAAATCTTTTATTTATACGAATATAGCATTATACTTGGATGGTACATTTTAATAAGGTAATTCATATTTTTAAATAATTTGAAATATTTTATCATAAAAAGGGTACGGATTTATTTTAAAGAAAGTGAAATTCTTGAATTTCATCGGAGTTATTAATTAGATTGCATAAAATTAAAGAATTTTAAATTTTGCCTAAAAACCAAGAATTTGAAATTTTTTTTGTTCATAAATTTATATTTTGGTCTTCTAGATTTTGGTCGACTTAGGTTTAGGTTAATTTGACTTGACAAGTGTTTAGGTAGACTTGATTTGACTTTATATAAGATTAACCCAACTTAGTTTGACATGGTTGGAACTGAATTCTAGGCACAACTCAATTGATTGTGTGGGTTGGTCTCCCAACATGGACCTAGACCTGATCGAACTTAACTTGACATGGGCTTAGTCCAACTCGACTAAATAGAATCCCACCCTGACTTAGCTTGACTTGGATCCAATTTGACTTGGCTTGACCGTCCCGACTCAGCTCAACTTGGGCTTAAACCAACTTTTTTAAACTCAACTCACTCAAGCTTACTCGACTTAACCAAACCAATCTTGGCTCGAACTAGCTTGACTTGATCTTGATCATGATAGGAGGATTAACTTGGTTCTACCCAATTCAACTAAATGTGGGTTTACCTGTACTTAAATAAATATGGACCCATTCTAGCTCCACTAAATGTGGGTTTTCCTTGACTCATCTTAACCTAAACCTTGTTTGACTCATCTTAACTTTGGTTTAGCTTACTCAGTTAAATTTAGCTCGCCCGAGTCAACTCAACTTAACTCGACCAGGTTTGGTTGACTCGACTTGATTGTGTTTAGGCTAACTCAATTCAACTTGAGTTTGGGAAGACTTGGCTATATCTAGAATGACTTGGTCTTGAATTAACTAGGTCAAACTTGGTTTTGAGCATACAAAGACTAACCTGGGCCTAGCTCAACTTCGTTTTAGCATAGGTCGACCCATACTTGAATGAATGTGAACCTACCCTAACTTAATTGAATGCTGGATTGGTCAAACTAAGCTTAACCTGGACCTAGGACGAGTTTGCTCAACCTATGTCAAATTAACCTGACTTGATTTTGGTCAAAATTGACTTAATCTGACCTACTTAACCTTAAATCGGACTAATTTTGCATGACCTGAGTTTAGCCAACTTGACTCAATTGAGATCCAAGCTATTTAATTCAAGCTGGACTTAGACCTGAACTCGAATAAACTAGAATTAACTCTGATTTAGAAAAACATTACCAATTTTGCATTAATCTAATACTACCTTACTTAATCTAATCCAATTTAAGTTTTTATAACCCGAAAATAAACTTATTTAACATATATTTTCTTCTGAAAATGTAAAATGAATTGTATCTTACATCAATCAACATCAATATATTATTAATATCGATTATTTTTTAGTTAACAATTATTTAATTTTTAGACAATTTTTTGAATTTGATAATAATTGAAATATTTTATCCAAAAAAATCACTAAATTTAAATTGTGATTCGGACAAAATATTTAAAAGTAAAAATAATTTAAAACTAGACCAATTTAAATTTAATGTATTATAAGTGTCTTAAAAATTATAAAATTTCCAAATAATTTTTTTATAAGATTAAGCATGTATCTTGTTGATTTCTTAACTTGTTTGTTCATTATATTTTTGTTAATAAAAGGGTGTGAAGATTAATTATTTTGCCAACAACCAACCAACCTACACGCCTCCCTAATAGTGTATAACCCAATTCCTTTAACAAATTCGGTTTGATTTGACTTACAACTCCATACATGATGCGTATGTGGGATTATTGGTGATGATAAAACCAATTAGTATTACTACCACGATTTTCTGTCTGATTATTTGATGATTATGATCAAATATTTCAAATTTTTGTAACCATATAACATGCTTTCTGAGACAACTCCTGATTTTCAGTTCATACCATATGTGTAGAATTCAATCTTAACATATTCTGTTTTAATAAATATAATCAACTTTGTAAATTTAGTTTTAGTTCAAATTAAGCAGCTCGTATTTAATTTGTTTTTCTTTAGAAAACAAATTAACAATAAAATTCAGTATCAATTTTTTGAATAATGATATGTGAACATTAAAATGTTGTTTACAACATGGGAGAGAGAAAGAGACATAAAATGAACTACAAATAATCTTCTCAAAAGCCAATTAAACATAATATTAACCTAGCTAAAACCACATTAACAACTTTTTGATCATCCACCATATTTAAACAAGCACATGCTTAGTTAATTATGTCCATTGAATAGCAAAGTATTGCATGAATATTTGATGTATTACCCTGTGTTTGTGTGTGTGATAAAAAAGACAAAAAGAAGTACTTTGATGAACAGATCGATCCCTTTTATCTCTCTTGTTCACCAACCAACTTGGCTAAGGCAAATTTGTATGAGGTTTTGCTAATTGAAAGGGTTCAATGGAAGCAACAGCATGTTGCACCTCATCACAGGTCGTTCTAAAATAACCAGAAATATATATCAACAAAACTTGTAGACAGACAGAGTCTTCCATCTCCCTACTTTAAATTCCAACTCAGATTGGCATGCATGGTGATAGCAATGCATTGATTCAACATCTCTTAGTTCCAAAAACCAAGCTGAAAGAATGATTTTCTTCATCATGGCCATATTAATTTAGCTGTTTCTTTCTCATACAAGACAACCCAACCCTCTTGCTTCCGAGCCTTTCATGATTCTTAGTCTTTTGCAAGAAGTCACAAACATGCTGCAGAAAAATAAAAATAAAAACTAAGTTCTCTCTCTGAGTATGCTATGAAAACTGATCAGAAATAAATAAATAAACAACAATATGTTTGCCGTAAGCTGAAACTTACAAATAAGTAAAAATATAATTTTCTCAAAGTTAATACGAGAAAGTTTCATTCTGAAACAAAATATTGTTATTTTCTTCCTCTGAAACATTTACACAAACAGCAAAGAGACAACAACACATAAGACACATGAACAAAAGAGAGTGGTGGAACTTACTGCCATGGAACATCTCCAACTAGCATCCAGTCACCGTCCTTGTCTTCATATGTAGGAGCATATTCAGACCCCTTATAACCCTCTCTTTCAGAGTACTCACCTGATCCAACAAAACCCAGTTCACGTTATTTTCAATCAAACTTGTCTCATTGACCACACCACAACAAAAGAAGACAACGATGAAAATTGGTATCTCACCTATGGCCAACTTGAACATGGTTTCTAAAGCTTTGAGTAGTTCTGGATAGCCTCTGTAGACTTTCAAGTCAATTTTTCTGAGGTAAGGTGCTCCATCCATGCTCACTTTCACAAAGATCCCATCCCCCTCACCCTCCTGCACACTGTTCTTCCTGTAGGATCTGATTGGTGGCCACCCCACTATCTTTGCCCTGCCATCCCAATAATAAACACATTTAATCCATTAACCTTAAAACTCAGATCCAAACAACACAACAAAAGTTATTAACAAACTAATTCCATTTTTGAAGGGAAGCCACCAGTACCAAACCAATTCAAACCTATTCTTCTACTTCTTTATGTTTTAAATACAAAAGAACTATACGAATTTCATAAAAAAATTAGCAGAAATGGCAGATTCAGAGTTATGAAAAAAAAAAAAGCACGATTCTTGAAAACGTAAACGTACTTGGATGGAGGGGCTGAAACAGTCTCTACGTGTTGTTGGTGATGTGAAGCCTTGGAAATGGAAACGGAGTCTTGAGAAGATTCACGCACTTGTCTTTTGTTGTTTCTAATAACAGCATGTGTACACAGGTTCTTGTCTTCCTTTTCCTCTGTCCCTGGCAACCCTAATCTAAGTTCTGTTGCCTTGAGGTTCAGATCACTCTCAAATACCACTCTGCTTTCCATCTTTCTCTGTGATCACAATTTCCCACCACCAAAATATATTCCTAATCTTAACTATTCCTGTTGAAATTAAACGTGAGAAGTTGAAACTGGAAGCCTATTTTATAGCAAAGTCGGAATAAAGGATGTGTGGCCGTCAGGGTACACTGTTTTTTCTAAAGAAAAAGACTAGTACCAAATTTTTATATATCTTTTTTAACTAATATACTTTTTAAACGAGAAAAAAAAAGTTTAAAGGTTTTTTCTTTAACTATTATCAAAAGAAAATAAAATTTGTAATAAAAAAATTAAGATTATACGCGTAGAAAATGATGTAAGAAAACCTTATACAATTTAAAAAATGTGTTTTTTCTTTTTTTTCACATAACGTGTCGGTAGCAGTCACAGAAGCTTTAAAGGAACATGTCCCCCTGGTTGGAGGACAAACGTGGGACACACTCACCCACCCTATTGTCGGGTTGGGAGTGGATGGACGGTTGCGATGTGTTTGGGGGACAAATCGAAATAAGGAGCGTTGATTTGAAGGAAGCAGCGCATGTGAATAGAGGGACCTTGTGAGGGTTGGTCATCGTGGTAAGAACCACTCATGTGGGGCTGCTAATAGTGTGCTACATCATAAATCACTATTTTAATTTCAATTTTTTCTTTAAATAAAAATTAGCTTAGTTTCAAATCTGTGTATAAATATGTTAGGATTTTTGGCTTTTGGGTTTATAACATAATATCAAAATAATAAATATAATTATAAAATAGTTTCACAAAATTTAAGATAATATAATAGTGGATGACAAAATTAAGGGCTATTGCTACAGTTTGGAGGGTTAAAATTTGTAGCTACAAACATTAAGTTTGTATGAGAAAACTACACACTATGCTTAGAAAAAAATGCAAAGTCAAATGGTGAAATAATATATATATATATATATATATATATATATATATATATATATATATATATATATATATATATATATATATATATATATATATATATATATCATAGGTTCATTACCCTTTTCCAACTTGAGCCTCCAAATGCATGAGCCAAAGTTTGCTGTAAGCTAACAAAACATTTTAAAAGCTAGCAGATGCTGCAACCCAAATGTAATTAATAAGTACTAAAATGAAACTGTTATTTGTTAGATCATCTAAGTTTTGTTTGTTTTTTTTTTTTTTCTATACCTTAAAAAGATAGAAATGATTATGCTTTCTCTTAATGAAATGGGTTAATTTCCATAAAACATTTTTTAATAAAGTTTATAATTATTTTTTGGTTAAAAGCTTTTTTTATCCTAGTTTTGGATTGAAAAATTTGAAATGGTCTCCATTTTTATTGTGTTCAATTTAGTCCCAAAGAACGTATTTTGTGTTCAATTAAGTCCTTTTTACTAACTCCGTCTAAATTGATAATGACGAGCTGTCCAGATGTGTAACTGCATTGTGAAATGTCATTTTTTTGCTGACTTGGAGTCCTTTTCAGTTGGAATTAAGATTTTTTATATTCTATTTCTAATTAGGGTTGTTAATTTGGGAATAAATTAAAGTTAAGTATTTGGGAGGGAAACTTATGAAACTTGCGATATTGAGAAGAACAACTTTGGGATTCCACACCAGTAACGCTCTGTTCCAATCAAAAGCAATCATATTTGGGAAATCAGATTTGCGAAATCAGGTTTGCGTTCGTAATCCCTGCTTTGTAGCAATTAGATATCTAGGATTTTTGTTAAAGACGGTAAAACCTCAAAAATTTTCGTTTGAGTGTTAGATTTTGGAAAAGTTACAAATTTTGTAACAATTTTTGAAATTTATATAGGGCATTGTTGTGTAACGTATTATAAGTGGTTCGTATTGTTGGATTTTTGACTTTGATATAGTGGTCACATGTTAACCGTTACTTTTAGCGTTTATATAATGGTCACATGCCCATAAACTTCATTTTGTAGGCTTGCGTTTGGGATATCTGAGGAGAGGTTTAATGTTGTGGTCCACCATGGTGGGACCCTAGTACGTCAATATCCTATTGAATATGTTTGTGGGGAAAAGACATATTGGAGTGTGAACCCTGACAAATGGAGTTATTTCGAAGTAGTAGATGCTATTAAAGAATTGGGCTATATTAAAGTGACTGACATATTTTATTGCATTGATAATATTCTACTTAAGTTGGATGATGATAGGAGTGCAATGAACATGGTAGGCATTGCCAAGAAGTTAGGGGAAGTTAAGGTGTATGTGGTTCACGGTGTAGATGATGACTCAGAGTTGGTTGAAATAGAACCAAGTGAACAACAACAAGACCAAGTTCTTTTCCTTTGTCAAGGAACTTTAGATAGTACGGAAGATACCCATGTAGGTAGGGAGGGCTTGAATGATGACGTCCATAATGAGGANGAGGAGGAAGTACACTTGGGGTTGAATGATGAAGGGGAAACGCATAAGAGAAATGATGACGTCGAGAGGGAGGAGGAAGAGGAAGTAGAGTTGGAGGAGGAGGACATGGATGATCAACAGGAAGTAGAGTTGGAGGAGGTGCATGTGGAGGAAGAAGTACACGTTGAAGATTTTACTTCAAGTGTGTCTGATGATGTAGGGGATGTTGATGAAGGAGAAGAGGATGAAGCACAACGAGATGTTGATGAAGGATAAGGGGATGAAGGATTAGTGGATCTTGATGTTAATGTTGATGAAGTACTTAGGGACAATATAGAAGGGGCTGTATCAGTGGAAGTTAGTGAAAATGAAGAAAGTGCAAGAGAGGATTCAGTTGATATTGCACATACCAGAAGAACCCATATGACAGAGGGTTGTTTGATGATGAGTGGGAGTCAGAGTTTTTGGCCAGTCCAGATGAAAGTGGAAGTGAGGATAGTGGTCACGAAAGGCAAAGTTGTGGTCCATTTGGGACCTTTGTTATGCAAAAGAGTATGTCTGAATACAAGTGGGAGTGAGAGCAAAATTTAAGGATAAAAATGAGTTTATGGATGTTGTTAGAAGTTATGCAGTCCACGGTAGGAGAGATTTGAAGTTTATTAAGAATGATAACTGACGGGTACGAGTGAGATGTTTGGGTGGCCAAAAGAGTTGTCCATGGATGGCTTATTGTGGCTATATGGAAGGTTGTAGGACTTGGCAATTGAGAAAAATAGTGGATAAGCATAGTTGTAGTAAGCAATTCAACATTAAAATGATGAATGCTAAGTGGTTGAGTGAGACATTAGATAATTCACTAGAACAAAATCCGAATTTGAAGATAAATGAAATACGCTCAAAAAGCTTTGAGGAAATGGAATACCAATGTCACACTTTCTAAAGCTCGTAGGGTAAAGATAAGGGCATCTGAAAAACTTGAAAGTAGTTTCAAAAACCAGTTCAAAAGAATTCATGACTATGCACATGAATTATTGAAATGTAACCTTGGATCAACAGTACAAGTTAAAGTGGATAGTGAAAGTGGTGAGTCAATTTTTCAGAGATTATATGTTTGTTTGAAAGCTTGCAAGGTTAGTTTTGTGTCTTGTAGGCCATTTATTGGTTTGAATGGATATTTTCTGAAAGGATTGTATAAGGGGGAGTTATTAACAACTATTGGGAGAGATCTTAATGACCAGATGTTACCTTTGGCATACGCAATTGTGGAAGTAGAGAACAAAGATAGTTGGACATGGTTTTTACAGTTGTTGATAGAAGACCTTGGAGGTGCTGAAGTATGCAATGGATGCACTTTTATGTCTGATCAACAAAAGGTAAATGCATTTTTCTGTTCTGTTTCATAAGATTAAAATGTTCAAATTGGTCCCTACTTTTGATTACAATGTTCAAATTGGTCCGTAATTTGGTTAATATTGTTCTATTTCGTCCCTTTTGCAAATAAGGGTTTGCTGTCAGCTATTGAACAACTTTTATCTAAGACAAAGCATAGATATTGCATGCGACACTTGTATGCAAATTTTAGGAAGAAGTTTTCTGGCCAAAAGTTGAAGAATCTAATGTGGAAAGTTGTTGCAAGTACATATCCCTAAGCTTGGGAAAAAGAGATGTTAAATATAATGGAAGTGAATGAAGAGGCTTACAGATATCTAATTGCTATCGCGCCAAGGTATTATTTGTTCACTAACAATACTTTGATGACATGTATAGTGCATATAAAAATCATTTTTATTTCTTGTAACAAATATTGGTCAAGATATAGATTTACAGGTAGGACAGTTTGTGATACACTAACCAATAACATGAGTGAAGATTTTAATAATGTGATTGTTGAGGCACGAGGAAAGCCCGTTATAACCATGCTTAAAGAAATTAAAGTTTTCCTCATGAAAAGATGGGCAACCAATAGAATAAAAACATGTAATATGGACTTTGTTATCTGCCCCAAGATTAAAAAGAGACCTACAAAAGGGTCCAATTTATCCAAAAATTGGATCCCCAGGTACGCATTTCCTTTAGTTGATGGTAGTTGGACTATGATTAAAATGTTGTTATCGATCAAATAATTCTTAACTTGTATTCATTTATGGCTCCATGATAGTTGGTCTGTAGAAAAACTCTTTGAAGTTAGGCATTATGCACAGATTACAAACAAGTTTGCAGTTAACTTGGACAACCAAGATTGTACGTGCAGGAAATGGTTTCTTACTGGGATCCCATGCTGCCATGCAATTGCAGCCATGAAGTTCCTAAATTTAGATCCAGAAGATTATGTACCCATTTGGTTCAGACGGTCAACGTATGAAGAAGCATATGCCTCCATCATATTTCCAGTCAATGAGCACCTGTTATGGGAAAGAACACCCTACGTAGACGTCCTCCCACCATTGAAGAGAAAATTACCTGGCAGACCAAAGAAGAAAAGAAGGTTGGAGCAATGAGAGCTAAGGAGGGATGAGACCCAGATGACCATAGGTGGCCACCGCAAGAAGTGTAGTATTTGTCGTCAAGTTGGACATAAGTGAAATAACTGCCCCACTCAACATCAAGCAGACCTACCAGAACCATCTCAACCACTACCCCAACAACCAACTGAGGAAATTACACAACCATCCCAACCACCTGCTGAGGAAATGACACAACAATCTGAACCCCCACCAATCAGACTCGACAAGTTACTAATTAGAAGACAACGTCCTTTATAATGTTATAAACTTGATGTACTTTTGTTTTGTTCGAATTGGTCAGTTCTGTGGTAAACATTAACCACTGGTTATGTTTTGGATGTACTTTAAATTTGTTTTGTTGGAATTGGTCAGTTTTGTGGTAAACATTAGCCATTGGATATGTTTTGAATGTTGTTTAAATTTGTTTTGCTGGAATTGGTCAATTGGTTCTGTTTATGCAAAGTTATCATTTCAATTGTTGGATATGCATGTAATGATTACCTTGGTTCTGTTTATGCAAAGTTATCATTTTAATGCTTTATACATAGGGACCACATTTACAAGTAATAAACAAAAAGTGGGACTAAATTGAACAATTACTTACTAAATAATTGAAATTTCATTCCTTCATTTAGTACAAAAGAAATAGCCACAACCTAAACATCACAATAGTTCAACTCCATTGACCTTAAATCACTACGTTCAACCATATTGGGACCACCACTTTAAACATCATCACTTCAACCAAAATACATAAAACATAAGTATGTTAACTACACTAAGAAAATCAGCCACTGCTACTAATAATTGGATATTTTTCTTCAAAGCTTTGAGTGTGTTTTCCAGATCACAAATCTTCCCCCTTAGCCTCCCAATAATAACATCCCTTTCATCATCATTTTCTTTACTGCACCACTTGAAATAGTTGCAACACATCGCATTAGCAGCTTCACTCTGTTATTCATCAACAACAAAAACTTCAAACACAATGTTAATTACTAACACATAAAGAACATGAGGTTTATATTCAAATTACCTTGTAGTTTCGACAACCCCAAAAATATCTTCCGGCATTCTTTGGAGTTCTAGCCATTTTTACTACTGTCATCTCACCACAATTGCAAATGGGGATTATCCCTTGCCCCATTGAACCACCACCAGGTGAATAATGAGAACAACGACGACCCAAGCTATTGCAACAAGAAGAAGAAGAATGGGAAGCAGACATGGCTCATTAACCAACAAGGTTGCGAAGAAGATTGGGAACATACAACTTTCACAAAACATAAATGAAAACCCTAATTTTATAATCCACCATCTTTTCACCTCCCAAATTAACAAACCTAATCAGAAATAGAATTTAAAAAATCCTAATTCCAACTGAAAAGGACTCCAAGTCAGCAAAAAAATGACATCTCACAATGCAGTTACACATCTGGACAGCTCGCCGTTCTCAATTTAGACGGAGTTAGTGAAAAGGACTTAATTGAACACGAAATACGTTCTTTGGGACTAAATTGAACACAAAATAAAAAAAGGGGACCATTTCGAATTTTCTCATCCAAAACTGTGACCAAAAAGAGCTTTTAACCTTAATTTTTTTATCTATATAATTCTTTAAGATATATGAATAACATTCACTATGTGTATCTTAAAAAAAGTATAAATGTCATATGTAGATAAAATAGTTTCTTGACAATTATTTAAAAATATTTGACAAATATCACGTCATATTGTTAGATAATAAAAGGGAAAAATCAAATGATTTTTAAAAATCAAAATTAAAACTTGTTTATTTTAACCAATTTTAAAATGTTAATTGTTCTTGTGGGTTAAATTTACTTATGATTTTTAGAGTTTTTTTTTAGCAACACGTTACATTGTTGGTTTTTCTTTTTTATTTATGTTGTTCATCCTCTATATAACCAATAGATAAAGGTACTTACGAAATCATTTTATGCTTAACTTAGTGTTCAGTCTCAACTTATATGATAATTTTGTTAAATATCAAAGTATTAATATCCTACCTTCAAGTCATGTTTATAGGCCTTTAGAGGGCTTTTACTTTAATGTAGGTCTAATGATGGTCCTATAGAAAAATATTTTGGATGAATTGATTTATCATTGGATCACAGTAGTATAAATGTACAACTTGATAACGTAATTTGGAAAGAGAGAGTTAAAAGAGAATAAACTCCACCAATTTAATATCAATTATTATAACATCAATTATAATAATTGATATTCAACACTAATAATTAAATTAATAAAGGGAAATTAAATATACAAGAATTAGCTAATAAAGGCTAATTATTCCAATTTAAAATTAATTATTATAATTGATAGGTCCAAGAATCTTTTAATCTTGTTTAGTGTGCTAATTATATAATTAACTTTAAGGTTGGCTTTCTTGGTGTTTGATCAGTGGAAATCGATGCTTAAGGTATGTGATCGATCATTTTGGTTGGACTTATATTTTCTCCTTTTTGAGGTCGTATACACATTATCCCTCAAGCCTGAGTGCAAGGATGACGAAACAAAGGGTTTTTTCTTGAGTATGGATTGTCTTTGTTGTCGTTCGCGTTGTGTGGGAAGTCGTAACACTTTGGGGATTATATATGTTAGACTAATTCAAAACATCACAAAATTTGGGTCGTTGGATCATGTCTAATCCAAGGGTCGGGGTTTGGCAACTATTGACTTGATTTGACCATAGTCTCCCATATAAATAGGAGTAGGATTTTCTTCATTTGACACTTTGCATTCTTTTTTAGAGCGTCTTCTCACCACGGGTTTGCAATAAGGTAATGATGACCAAAATGATAAGCATTTCATCATCTAAGGAGCTTTTGGGTAGGGAAGCCAAGGGGTAACTAGATGACACGTCCTCATCAATGTTAGGTTTGTGTTCTAGTCAAGGGGGATGTCCACTTCGAGAAGCAACCAATCTTAAAGCTCTAGTACAAGGAATAATGGATCAGTGTTGTAGGTGGACCAGAGCTGTCAAAATGGGTCACAACCCGCGGGCCAACCCGGCCCACCACGGGTTTGAGTCGGGTTAGGTTTGAAAAATTTGTATTTTTTTTATGCGGGTCAGATTTCAACTCGACTCATTTAAACCCGGGTCATGCGGGTTGAATCCATGGTGGGCCGGGTTGGCTCACCAACCACCTACCTAATTTTATTTTATTAAAATTTAATTTTAATTTTATAAAAAAAATATTTATTATTATTTTTTGCTTGAAAAAATTATTTAGGTTCTCTATTTTTAAAATTAATTAAATATCCATGTTGGAAGTGAAAGTGAAATTTGTTTAGGTTTGAATTATAGAAAGTTTGTAATTTTTTTTATTTAAGAAAAAATTGTAATTAAGTGGGCTAGTGAGACAACCCATTTACCCACCAACCCATGGTGGGTCGGGCCGGGTTCGAATTTTTCTGGCTCGCTAATAAATGAGTTGGGTTACCCATTTTGACAGCTCTAAGGTGGACAATTAAGTTTTTTATTTAAAGGAGGATATTTCTCAGCGTAATGCATGCGTGGATGTCAATGTAAATGGTAAAGGAGATGAATTAAACTTGCCACGTATTCTTGGGTACGATTGGGTTATTGCGCACGTTCTACAATATGTGACCGAGTATCGCTAGGACGGTCACTTCATTATCTGGCAAAGTGGGTCAACTTCCTTAAAGAGGGCATTTCTAACACTCTTTCCAACTTTGGTGCCTATTGTGGTAACAAGCACATGTGCTACATATTAGTAATTAAAGATTAATTTATGTTTTATTAGTAATTAAACGTCAGTTTCAGTTTTTAATTTTTTGTTTAAATATTATGGTCAAATATTGACCTATTATTTAGGGATATAGTGACTTATGTTTAGGAAACTGCTCACTACGTGTGCAGAGTCTGTTATCTTTTGTTATAGAGTTGTTTTCTTTGTTGTTGTAAGACTATAAAGCCTATGATCTGTTATTTGAATTAATAAGAGTGTTTTTCACACAAAAGTAAAGAGTACTTTACGTGTTTACAATTGGTATCAGAGCTCCTTCATAGAGGCCTGATCCAAAATTTATTAAGTGTGTGAGCACATCTTAAAAAAATCGTAGCAGCACAAAGATACAAAGAAGAAACATGGGAGATTCAAACACCAGCAAATACGTGCAACCTGCAATTCCTAGATTTGATTGGTACTATAATCATTGGGCGAAACTCATGGAGAATTTTCTTCGTTCTAAGGAATATTTGTAGTTGGTAGAGCATGGAATTCCAGTTGTTGCAAATAAAACAATTGCATCAGAAGCTGAACTCAAAGTCATGGAAGAACAACACTTGAAGGATTTGAAAGTAAAGAATTATTTATATCAAGCCATTGATCGCGAAATTCTAGATATTATACTCAATGATGATACCTCAAAAGATATTTAGGACTTTATGAAGCAAAAGTTTCAAGGATCTACAAAAGTGAAAAGAGCACAATTACAAGCACTACATCGAGAATTTGAAATTCTACATATGAAGGAAGATGAAACAGTGAATTCATTCTTTGCCCGCACCTTAAAGATTGCAAAACTTATGAAGGCATGTGGAGAAAGTATGCGGGAGAATATTATTGTTGTAAAAATCTTACGGTCCATGCCTCTGAAAATTAATTATGTTGTATGCTCGATCGAAGAATCAAATAACTTGGACACTATGACGATTGATGAACTACAGAGCAACCTTTTAGTTCATAAGCAAAGGATGGTGGGTCATGACGAGGCAGACCAGGCACTGCAAATTATGCATGAAGACAGGAGAGGAAGAGGTCAAGGAAGAGGACGAGGTTTTTTTCGTGGTAGAGGAAGAGGCAGACAATCCTTCAACAAAGCTGAAATTGAATGTTTCAAATGTCACAAATTTGGACATTTTCAATACGAATGTCCTACCTGGGAGAAAAATTTCAATTATGTAGAGGTGGAAGAAAAGGTAGTCCAGAGGATGAACTCCTGCTAATGACTTATTTTGAGTTGAAGCAAGGAACAACAGAGGAATGGTTTCTTGACTTTAGGTGCAGTAACCATATGAGTGGTAACAAAGAATGGTTCTTAGAATTAGATGAGAACTTTAGACATGCAGTAAAACTTGGCAATGACACACGAATAGCTGTAATGGGGAAAGATAGTGTTCGTTTGAATGTTAATGGAGCTATACATGTAATCTCACATGTGTACTATGTTCTAGAATTAAAGAACAATTGAATAAGCATAGGACAACTCCAAGAAAAAGGGTTGTCCATAAAGATTCAGAATGGGAAGTGTAAAGTCTCTCATCCTAAGAAAGGACAAATTATGGAAATAGATATGAAGGAAAATATAATGCTTATTTTGAAAGCTACCAAGGCACCTTTAAATTCAACATGTTTCCAGATATAACTAAAGGAAGGGACACAACTTTGGCACAACTGGTTTGGTCACTTAAGCTATAATGGTTTGAAGACACTTTTCTCCAAACAAATGATGAATGAACCACCTGCTGTCACAGTTCCAAGAGAGCTTTGTACGCACTGTTTGGCTGGGAAGCAACACCGAAAGCCTATGCCCAAGAAAAGCCTATGGAGAGCATAAAAAAAAGCTTCAACTTGTGCATTAAGATATATGTGGACCTACCAATCAAATATCAAACAACAACAAGAGGTATATTCTGAGTTTTATAGATGATTTCTCTCAAAAAATTTGGCTTTATTTCTTGAATGAAAAATTAGAAACCTTTTTACACTCTAAAAGATTCAAGGTGTTGGTTGAAAAAGAAGTTGGTGTAAGCATTGAATGTTTAAGGACAGATAGAGGAGGAGAATTCACTTTAAACGAATTTGGTGAATTTTATAAAAGCCACGACATACGTAGGTAGTTAACTGCAACCTACACACCTCAGCAAAAAGGAGTTGCTGAAAGGAGGAACATAACAATTATGAACATGGTGCAATCTATGCTAATTGGAAAACAAGTTCCGAAAATATTTTGGGCTGAAGCTTGATAACGGTTAAAAAACCGTTATTTTATACTTAATTTTGATATCAAATGCACTCTTGTTGACTTATAAACTTGCTTTGACTCATGATTTTGCTTTAGTTTTGTGAATAAGAGAGTTGAGGACATGTTTTATGATTTTATCAATAATTTCCCTTGATTTTGTAGGTTATTGGAATGATTTGAAAGAAGGGTTGAAGTATCAAGGAGTTATTGTGTAGAAAAGTCAAACAGTCAACCAAAAAAGTCAATCAGTCAACTAGAATGCTAAAAAGTTGACCAGAGTTGACCAGAGTGCAAAAAAAGTGGCGCTGAGCGCCAATCTCGAGACCAGTTTTTCACTGTTTTTCCCCTAGACAGCGTTGAGCGGCCATTCTGGGTGCCGCACCTACCGCTGAGCGGTGGTTTGTACCGCTGAGCGGTGTACTATTGGACTTGGGCCAATTTTTTGTTATTTTTATGATCTATTTTGGGTCTGAACCCATTTTCTGTTATTTTTATGCCCTATTTAAAGGTCAAAACGTCTTAGGGTTTGCATCTTTTGATGGCTTAGCCACAAAAACACACTTTTCACCTCTTTGGGGGCATATTTGGGGAATTGACAACTCTCCTTTTAGGGTTTCTATCTCTTTTATTCCATTGTACATCTAGTTCTTTCATGACGATGGAGAACTAATCTTATTTGTTGCTAGGGAAAGATGTAACCTCTAAACTCTCATATATCGAAGTTCTTATTTTATTCATATACTTTTGTTATCAATAATTTGACTTTTCTTCTCTATACTTTAAAGCTTGCATTGTTTAACTCATTCGGTGTTATGATCTTTGATTTTGTCGATACGAGGACGTATTGGGAAATCTAGAACTGAGGAGAATTCTCTTGATTATGAGATATTGCCTAGGGATAGGAATAGGACTGTCAATTGCTTTAAGCTTCTTTGATTTATGCATTAGTAATTACTAGGGAGACTAGGGATAATAAACTAGTAATTATGGTAATAGACTCTTTTCGTCGAGGGATCGAGTTTAAAGTAATTTAGAAAGTTGCATGAACATTGATAACAAATAAGAATAATAGATATATGAGAGTGATTAGGTGAAATCTAAACCCTAACAACAAACTCATCTCATATTATCAACATCATCCATCCACTTTTGTGTTTAACCTCAATTGATCAAATTGCATTCATGTTTATTTTTCCGCACTTTACATTCCAAAACCCCAAAATATTGTTCTCATAAGTCTTAATTGGTTAAGCAAAAACACAACAGTTTAGTGTCGTGAGTCTCTTGGGAAAACGATACTTGGTCTTACCATTTATTATTACTTGATACGATCTGGTACACTTGCTAGAGTGTTAACAAAGCTGCTAGGTGGTGTGCTCATATTCTCAACAAAAGTCCTACAAAAGTAGTAAAAGACAAAACTCCCGAAGAATTATGGAGTGGAGTGAAGCCTATTGTTGATTACTTTTAAGTATTTGAATGTTTGGCTTATGTGTATATACCAGATTAGCATTGAGTGAAATTAGATGATAAAAGCAAGAAATGTGTTTTATTAAGAGTAAGTGATGAATCCAAGGCATATCGATTGTTTGATTCTGTCAACAAAAGAATTTTAATCAGCAAAGATGTGGTTTTTAAGGAGTAAAAGGCTGAGATTGGAAGCAAAATGCAGAAAAATGTCAACATGATATTCTTGAATGTAGAAATAATGAAGAATATGTAACACACTTATGAATAAAATAAAATAAATATTAAAATAAATTTCAATTAAAAAGAACATGTATTGTTATACTATTTAGTTTAAAAACTAATACAATTCAATTTAAAATTAATACAATTCAGTTTAAAATAGTATAGTTAGTAGCTCATTTCAATTTATATTGCAGTTTAGTACAATTTAGTATAATTCAATTTAGTAGAATTTGATAAAAAAAAAAACAATTCAGTACAGTTTAATTTAGATAAATTAATTTTAATTCATTACAAATTTTAGTATTATAATGGAGTTTAATTCTATTTGTCCAGCTAGTTATAATTTATTGAAGAGTTTCTTTCCTTATAAGGTGCGGAGGATATTAGTGTAAAAGAAAAGAAAAAGGTGTAGAGGGTTTAGGCAGGGTTGCCGAGTGATATAAAAAGAGAGGGTTTTCTAACTAGGGTTTAAGCCTCATTCCATTTCTCAAGCTTCCTCTTTCACTCTGTTCTTATCATGTGGTCACTCCGTCGAGCTTCACTTCGTCTCAGGTAACCAACCAACTCACTCTCTTTCGTTCAGAGACAGATTCTCCAAAAACCAACTCTCCTTTTTTTCTCCACCATCTTATGATTAATGTTTAATCCTACTGCACACTGCCTGATCGTATCAATTTTTGTGAACTAGGGTTCTCACTGCGATTAGGCTAATGATTCTCCCAAACTGTTGATTTTATTTTTGTGTTTTTATCTGCTTCTGATTAGTTTATGCTTGTTTTTTTAATGTGGCAGGAGCCAAAGGCTTAATGCGGGAGCTACCCGTGCTTCTTGTGTCAATTTAGTGCCTACCACTTGTCTTGAAAACGAGCGTGGTATACACCAGTCTCGTGACATCTCCTACGGCAGATTTCTGTCAGCTGATATGTTTTGCTCCACGGACCTTGCTTCCCTGAATTTTGCTGTTGACTGGCGCGGGATTTCGTCGCAAGCCGGTGCTAGCAGCACGAAAGAGGATGATGGTGAGCTGGAGGGTGAGAGTAATGATGAATCTGACGCGGATTTGTCTGATGGGGATGAGGAGAGTGGAAAACTACATGATGAACTGGAGTTATCTGATGATGAGATTAGTTCAACTAAGAAACAATCACCAGGTAGACAGTCTCAATCGGAACTATTCAAGGAAATTATAAAAGCTCATGGTTTGTCGATTGATTCTGCTCTCAATAAGTGGGTCGAACAAGGAAAAGAAGTAGATAGGAAGGACATCACGTTGGCTGTGCGCAATCTTCGGAAGCGTAAAATGTATGGGAGGGCTCTCCAGGTAAATCGGTGAAACTTTAATATGCCATCAATTTATCCCGTTAAAAGTTTCGAATATTTTTCTTACAAATTTAGGTTGCCGTTGGCCTTAGAAAAGGGATGTTAGTCTACAAGGCCTAATATTTCCATACAATCAGAGGATTCTTTTTCTCAAAACTCAGATTAGTGGATAATACTTTGAAAAACTCATTTCATCTCATATAGTTTAGATATTGATGAAACTATTCAGATAAAATTATTATTGGCATTGATTCATTGACTACTTAGAATTGAGCATACCCGTAACATAAATTGTAGAATTTCTTGAACTTATCTAGAACTTTTGTAGTTTGCTGCTCCATACTTTCCAGGATTTTATAACTACAATTAGGACTGGGGAGTAGTTGTGTTTTGCCTGGCATATTGATGAGTTGCAAATGTTTTTAGAGGCACATTTATTCGTTCAGTTGATATTAAATCAGCAATGTTTTGCACGGAGTGTTTTGTTCCATTAATGTGTTCTTTGTTTTGGTGTAATAACTATGGTATCTGTTTAATTTACGAATTGACATTGATAATGTAACATTTTTTAAGTTTCTGGTTTTTCAATACAATGCTTTATGCTTTAATGTTTTCTTTATTGGAGCTGTAGCTCTTTCAGTGGTTAGAGTCGAACAAGAAGCTTGAATTTGGTGAGAGAGATTATGTTTCTAAACTAGATTTGATTGCCAAGTTACGTGGCCTCCAAAAGGCAGAGAAATACATTGAGAGTGTTCCAGAATCTTTTAGAGGTGAACTATTATACCGAACGCTGCTGGCTAACTGTGCTGGTCAGAACAATATGATGGCAGCTGAGAGAATATTCAACAAAATGAAGGACTTGGATTTTCCACTTACAACATTTACTTGTAACCAGTTGCTGCTTTTGTACAAGAAGTTGGACAAGAAGAAAATAGCTGATGTGTTACTACTGATGGAAAAAGAGAATGTCAAACCTTGTATCTTTACTTACAGAATCTTATTAGACGTGAAGGGCCAGTCTAATGATATTGCTGGAATGGAGCAAGTATTGGAGACAATGAAGGCAGAAGGGATTGAGCCAGACATCCAAATTCAGGCACTCTTGGTTAGACATTACACCTCAGCCGGGCTTAATGAAAAGGCTGAAACTGTACTGAAGGAGATAGAAGGTGAAAACTTGAAAGAAAATCGGTGGCTATGTGCAACATTAATTCGTCTTTATGCAAACCTGGGAAAGGCCGATGAAGTGGAGAGAATTTGGAAGGTTTGTGAATCAAATCCTGGGGTTGAAGACTGCCTTGCTGCAGTTGAAGCATGGGGAAAGTTAAAGAAAATTGATGAAGCTGAATCAATTTTTGAGAGGGCGTCAAAGAATTGGAAACTTAATTCCAAGAACTACTCAGTTCTTCTGATGGTTTATGCAAATAATAATATGCTAAAGAAGGGTAAGGATCTTGTTAAGCGAATGGCAGATAGCGGGACCAATATAGGCCCTTTGACCTGGAATGCACTTGTGAAGCTGTATATCCAAGCAGGTGAAGTTGAAAAGGCAGACTCTATTTTGCAGAAGGCAGTCCATCGGTATAATGTGCAACCAATGTTTAGCACCTATATGGCTGTTTTGTGGCAGTATGCGAAAAGGGGTGACGTCCATAACTCGGAGAAGATTTTTCATGCAATGAGAAATTCTGGTTATACATCCCGAATAAGTCAGTTCGAAGCTCTGATACAGGCATATATAAACGCCAAGGTTCCAGCTTATGGTATTAGAGAGAGGATGAAAGCTGATAACATATTTCCCAACAAACCAGTGGCTAACCGGTTGGCTCAACTTGACGCATTTAAGAAAAATGCACTTTCCGATTTACTTGATTGAGAAAATTGGTACATTCGGTATTCTGTGACAGTTGTTTCTACTCTTTCAATGCTAGTATTATATTGTTAGTTAGTTGAATTGCATATTGCACAATGCAAGTTTGAATGTTTTGTCTTGTACTGCTATTTACATGTTAGATGCACTTTTGCATTTAAGCATATATTAATACTTAGGTCCTGGTTTTATGATTCTGTAACGTCCATTGGTTGTGAAGCTTTTTTTTTTTTTTAATTAGACGCTAAAATCTTTTTACACATAGGATAACAAGACAGTAGAGAAATGCTTTTCATAGTAGTATCTGTAGTATCTAGTCGAAAAGAAAAAAATGTTTAATATTAGCATATTCAAACTTGATTTTTTTCGGCCATGAAATTTTAGTTCAGTTGTTATAAGCTTTTTGCTGTCAAATATGATTCATTTTCCGGAATTGAAGGAATAAACAACCTTGTAACTTTCAGGGATGTTTAGGCAAGCCGATTTTGATGGCATATGTTGTTTGTACGAGTTGTGTTTGAAATGGATTTAATTTATTGCCATGATAGTTTTGAATGCTTATTCATCTCAACAAAGTTTATTATTAGGTTGGACCAAACAGAACTGAGATTCTGATGGATTTGTAAATCTGTTAATATAGAAAAACATAACATTACTATAAGCTATATTAATGCATTAAATATATTTTGAGCTTTGACAATTTGGTAATTTGAGTTTTGGTCTATTTATTTGGTTATTCATCAAAATCTCATTTCAAAATAATTAAATAATTTCTAGGCATCAATCGCATTATATTTAACATCTGATATGCTTAATTAATTGGGTTAGGTTGTGAGATACGTATGACCACCACGACCCCTTCTTCCTCCAAAGGTCACCTTTTTTTAGAAACATGTTGCTCACCATTGTTTTTTTGAAATTTTTGTTTATGTATTATCAACAAGCTCTGCAACTCATCAATAAAAAGGACGTTCTTTGAGTCCTCAATCCTCCACTGTACTTCATCCCAAGAACTTCAAATTCTCGGCAAAAAGTTTAATGTTCAGCCTTGCATTCCTTTCAAACTTCTTATCCATAGCATCTCTCCTTATTCGTAACAGTGTCGAACAATTCTTTGCTTTTGGATCTTTCAACTTTATCTCATCATTCTTCTTTAGTTCTGTTGGAATTGCTATGATTGGTGCTGCTACATGATTAATCAACTTCCAATATTCCTTAGATTCAAGAAAAGTTTCCATTAACATGTTCCAATCATCATGATACAAGAAATAATCGATTAAAAAAATTTACTTTTGTAGTAATTATATTAGAAAAAAAATTAAAATTTTAACACAATTTTTTTATATTTATTTGATGTTATATTTTTTTACTTTTCAATTTTTTTCTTTTCAAAAATTACAAAAATTTAATCTTTTACAACTATTTTACTTTTTATCATGTTTCAAATAAATATATCAATAAATATTTTTTTTTCTTTACTGGTACAAAATGGCAAAGACTACGGCTTTGAACAAGGCCCAGTGGACTCAACGAAACTGAAAACTGAAAACGACTAAATTTTATGAAGTGCAATCATAACTTTAAATAGTCAAATAATCGTGAAATAACACTTAACAAAATTAGAGAAAGAGAAAAACAATAAAACTCCCTATGAATACGTCTCCCGTTAACGCATATTAATTTTAAAATTATCTATATAGCATATTTAACATTATATTTAGACACATATCACACTTTTTATTTTATTTTAGTTTAGAATTCGATTTATAGGAACCGAATTATAACTTTTATTTTTTGTAATGGTGACTAAAATAATAGTCAGGTTCCAAGAGAACCAAATTTTGAATTGATTTCTTTATTTTGAAGTTTACTAAAATAAAATAAAAGAAAAATAAAGAAATTATAATTTTTTGTAACGAAAAAATATGTATTTATATATTTGAAAAAAAAATTCATGTCATTTTTGTAATTTTGTATAGTTTTCAATTTATTTAAATTGTTAATTTTTCAAAACTTAATTTATTAAATATTAGGAGTTGAGAATAACAATTAGTAAAGAAAAATTGTTTAAGTATTTATATGTTTGTAATTTTTTTTGATTAATTTCATTTTCTTTGTGTAAACTGTATTGCGTGTAATTAGTTTAATTGAATAAACAAATTTTTTATTCAGTTATACATTTTCAATTTCATTATTTCAATAGTTCAAATTAAAAAAATTAAAACAACTTATATATATATATATATATATATATATATAATAAAAATTATATTAAAAAGTATAATTTAAAATTTCAAACATATAAAAACATATTTTCTCGTTAAAAAAACTTATAATTTCTTTATTTTTTCTTCTTCTTTTATTTTAATAAAATTTAAAATAATGATACAAATAAAAGAGCAATTCAGAGTTCGATTATCGAAAATCAAATTTTCATTAATGTTTTGGTCATAATAAAAAAAAATAAGGTTAGAATTTGACTTTTCGATAATTGAATTCTAAACTAAAATCAAAGTATATGCGTAAATATTCTACATATGCTATTGGTAATTTTAAAATGAATATGTATTAAGGTGGAAAATAAAATTTACAAACTCTATCATTTCTTGATTTTTTTTCTTTAACACGTTTATTTTAAAATTACCTATGTAATAAATTGTGCACCATATTTACACATATATAATTCTTTTGATTTTAGTTTGAATTCGATTTCTCAATAATTGAATTCTAACATTCATTTTTTTAATGAGCCAAAATATTAGTTAGAATTCGATTTTCTGGAAAGAGAAGATTTTCCGGGAAGAGAATAATGAATTGGTTTTTCATTTTTATCTTTATTTTGAATTTTATTAAAATAAAAGGAAAAGAAAACAATAAAGAAACTATAAGTTTTTGTAACGAGAAGATATGTATTGGTATGTTTGGATTTTTTTTTTTAAATTGCTTTTGTAATTTCGTATAGTTAATAACATTAAATAGTATTTGAAATTGATTATCTTTATCCAGAGAGTAATTAATAACCAACTTATCAACAACAGTTTAAATCAAATTAGATAGTAATATCACACAAATGATTAACTCGTGAAAAACAAATTCATCATATATCCATTGTATATTCAACCGTCGACCACTCCAGTTTGCAACCAACTTATCGAAGTTTCTAAGCCATCCGATCAACTGCTTCGTCTTCTCCTCTCCAATCGTCACGTCCTATTACTATAAAATAATATGTCTAACAAACAATAAATTTTGCTAGGATAAACTTTAAATCATGACTCTGATATCATGTTAGAAAATAGAGTTTAAACCTAACTCAACCTCACAAACCAGCTTAGAAGGTGAGGTTTGCACCAACTTATATACTCTAAACTAGGCTTATCATCAGTAAAAGCCCACGTAAAATATGCATAACGATATTTTTGTAAATAATTTGAAGAGTTTAACATCGGACGCTGCCACACAATATACGTAAAATCACCATTTATGTCGATCCTGAGTGTAATAGACATCAATTACGTCGACCTTAAGTGCATGTTTTCTCCTTATTCTCACTACGAAAAGACATGTCGAAACACTCTTCCAATTAACATTTCAACTCTGGTGGCGAAATGGTGGCGATTTGGAGTTACTTTTTCAACAAGTCTTCGTCTTTAGTGATGCACAACTTATAGAGAATTTCTTTTATTCGATGGGTTTTGTCATTAAGATTTGTTTACTAAAGTTTCCACTTGTATTTGTGACCTTGATTATTTTTGGAAAACTCAATCATGGTTTTACATGAATATCCCATTTTTTGTATTCATTGTTTTTCAAATCCAACGCTGGTTCACTTTGGTTCATCTTTTTACCAATAAAAAAAACTATGATGAAATAGATTTTTTTGAATGAGTTTCAGTTTTCATTTTTGGGTATCATGTGAATGGTTTTTTACTAAGTTGAAGAAGAGTTAATGACTAGCAAAGTCAAATTTGGGACAAAGATTGAGCCACTTAGAATAATATTGAGTTGTATAGATTTAAGGATACTTAAATGAAGTGAACCTACTTCAATGCCCTTAAACTTGTATAACTCAATCTTCTTCCAAAGTGATCCAATCTATGTTTTAAGTTTGAATTCTTTATTTACGACTCTTCCTTAAATTGATCAAAATCCTTGGTTTGATAAGAACACACAAGTTGTAAAGTTAAAAAATGTTCATTTTTTTATACACTAGTACAAAAATCATATTTTATGATGTACAAAAACGAACTATAACGTATATAGTTTTGTACGTTATAATAGGTCTACATATTTTATGACTTAGCAAAAATTTACATTATCTGAACATATTATGACACTGTTTACGTTATCTATGTTCACATTCATTAGAGTTATAAAATATGTACCTATTATAACGTACAAAACTATGTACGTCATATTTCATTTTTGTACGTTATAAAATATGATTTTTGTACTAGTGAAACCATGAGCTTTTATAATTTCCTTGAATAGTTCCGATTGAGGCTGTCTACCTGGTGATTGTTTCTTGGTTGGACGAGGCTTCCTTGAATACTTATAAGAAAGGAATATAAGTATAAAAATATATGAACATAAATGCACAGATATGAACAGAGAATAAAATAATTCTAATAATCTTCAACCTCTTACTTGAATACTACGACACTTGTTGTTGGTACCCGGTCGGAGTCTGTGGATACCCAAGCTGCGGTGGCTCGACGTCAAATTTTTTGATTCTTTCCGCGATATTCAGTATTTCTTTGTAGGCATCCTCCACATTGCTCCGCCGGAGATGTTCCATAGTAAGAGCAAACAATGCTTCAAGAACGTGTAGTTCAGAATCCATTTTGTTATGATTTTTTCTCACCTAAGTTTATTTTATAGTAATAGGACGTGACAATTGGAGAGGAGAAGATGAAGCAGTTGATCGGATGGCTTAGAAACTTCGGTAAATTAGTTGGAAACTGAAGTAGTTGATGGTTGGATATACTATGATGAGTTTGTTAATTATGTTAATTCACTAATGACATTAGTTGTCCAATTTTAGTTAGAAATAAAACAAATTAAACATCATTTATTATGATACTTGTTGTTAAGAGACGTTACACTCCTATATAACCAATATTTTGGACATCTATTTTTAGCACCAACATCTATTTGACACTCAGTTTTGGACATCTATTTTTAGCACCAACATCTATTTGACACTCAGACGTCGAAATTTCTTCTAACGTCAATAAAGAATAACTTACATCAAAAAGTTATTTTTATGATAGTGTATATATATGATTATATTTTAAATAGTATATTATATACTGAAATAAAATAATACATGTTAATAAATATCAATTAATTTTAGTTTACAAAATTTGAAAATATACTTTTATTTAAACTTTGAAGTCTATGATTAATTTCATTCTACGAAAACAAAAACTTAATTAACCCTTATAAGTGAAAAAAAAAAGTAAGGAAATAGTAAGAATTGGAATAAATGATAAATAGAATAAAATTGATGTGATGTTTGAATGATAAATGAAAAGAAAAGATAAAACAAATAAATTCTCTAATTGGATGACTATACTTAACTAAATAGACATTATAAAACAACTGTTTATATCTATAACTAAGTAAAATGGTATACTATTAATGAATATTTAGTTTGACTTCTATAATGTTTTTAGAATCTTACTTTTTAATTAGTTTGTGTACGCTTCTTAAATTATTTCATCTTTATTTTATTTTTCAATTATTTAAAAAATTAGAAAAAGTACTGGGCATCTGCTTTTTTTCTTAGTTAATAATAAAATAAATTGAACTTTTTCAAAACGAAAAAAAAATAATTTATTGGTTTTCTTAATATTTTTTAATTTTAGAAAATTAGGTTAGTAAACACGGAAAAAACGAGACACTTTCTTCTACTATTCCCTGTTTAATAAATTTACATATTATGTGAAACTTTTTTTTAGAACTTATCAAGATGCACAATTTCTTTCAGTACTTAAAATTAATTTTTGAGAATATATTTAATTGAGAGTTTTAAAAAATATTTTAACATAAAACAAGTCTCGTGAACATTTTAAAAAATAAGCATGAAAGTAAACTTTTAAAAGAATTATAATTAAAAATTTTATAAACAACAACGTTAGACATTTCACGGTTTTAGAATTGAAATAGTAAGGCAAAATAAAAAAGATATTATTTGATATCGGTTATTAATTAAAGCGTCAAGATTTTTTCTTGATTGAAAAAACTAAAAACAATACATTTAAAAAAATTGAGTTTTTGACATTAGTTTTATAAGATTGGAAATACATGTGATTTAATTTTTTATTTTTATATATTTATTTATATTTTTTTATGATAAATATAATTTATCTATTTTGTATGAAATGTAATTTTTATTATAAATTTAATGTATTCTTCATATATTTAGCATTATTTTATTTTTATTTTTTAATAATTTTTCATATATTGATAAATGATTAATAAATTTTGAAATACCAACATAATTTAGATGTCAAAATTTATATAGAGTAATGTCTAACTTATTTGAGATTAGGTTTAATTAATATTGATCAATCAAACATAAATATTCAATCATTTATTAATTTGACTTAGGTTTGGATTTGATCTATCTCGACACACATTATCTGAATAATATAGATTATCTTAAGTAAATATTATGTATACAAAATTTTTAAGTGATTTCCTTTTTAGTTTTTCTTTTTAAATAAGTTCTTTACTTTAAAAAATAATCCATAAATTAGTCTTGATCCAAAAAATTGTTGTTTACATTTTAGCTCTATGAATTATTTTATTGAACCTTTTTAGTTCCTATCTACCTGCAACAGGACAACTCATGATAGACCAAATTAACATATCTAAGTACATAATAATCCCTCCCTTTAATGAAAGTAGTGACACATATTCTTATTTAGTATTAAATAAATATATTAATTATGAGAATTAATTAGTCATTAAAAGATTGAAAAACTTTCTTTGCTAATTATATGTGTCAAATTATGCACTTACAAAGTCTTGCAATATGTTAGGGGTACAAGTGAAATTTGAAGATCAACCACATGTTATCAAGAAGTATATCATTGATGTTCGATTAAGTTCAACTCACATGTTGTTCTAACTTCTTCTAGATCTTGGTGTTCCATTACATGATCCTCCAACATTGTTTTGTGACAATATATGTTGCTTCTTTAATTGTTGTCTTCTCATCTTCTTTAGTCATATATATGTTGTTGTCTACTTTTATCACTTTGGCTTTATTGAAGGAATCTTATGTGTGAGTGTGATTCAATGTCCTTTTCCATTTTTAGGTGTGTAAACTACTGTGAAGATATGTTGTTTATGAAATAAATTATGTATTATGTAGATGGAAAAACCTAGGCTAATGTGATTAACCTAAACTAAAGAAATCAACATTTAACTTATTTATTTTCTTATGTATTTACAAAAATAACTTATAACCTAATTGTATAACAAGCATACGTAACAGGCTCACATGATTCACTAGTAAAATAAGGAGTTTTGAAATCGACCATTTTGCTTCGGTTTTTACGGAACTAAAGCATATAAACGTATAGGTCTCGGTTCACAAAGAACCGATGACGAAAATGTCTACTGCAACGGGTGTCAGGTGGAACCGAGGCATATTACTATGCAAAAACTACAAAGGTGACTGCACACCGCTGACAGCTTTATGCAAAGCAAATACTGCCTCGGTTTGCAGAAGTAACCGAGGCATATAACCATCTGCATTTAATGATATACCTGACATCACTCCTATTTGTTTCAATGTTTCAACCTCAATGTTTGTAACCGAGACATATAACCATCTGCATTCAATGTTTGTAGTAGAATGGTAAGAACCTCAATGTTTCAACCTTATGATATTATATAAATGTATGCTAAAGCAATTTTTTCTTAATAGTTCCCTTGCAACACATATGATATTATCTGGGAAATCTACTGCTACAGCTAAAAAGCTTTCATGGCTTCACCTTAAGGTTTGGTAATTTAGTCCATACTTTGTTACATTTTGTACCATTTCAATGATGTTACTTAACATTTTATAATTATGTTTATATATTCTAGTGTCATAGACAAATGGGGTCATATGAATGTGGTTACTACGTTATGTTTTGGATGATGACCACTATTCGTGCACATTATACTAGTGGATGGCACACGGTAATATTTAGGTTTGAATTTTATTTTCTGTATAGTTTAGATTTTATATTCACTAATTGAAATCATTGTGTTTTATGCAGAGATTCAATGTGACTGCTCCAATTCCAGAGAAGACACTTAAAGTTGTGAGGAACACACTGGCCAAATATGTGATTCAATTATATAATAGTATGCAGTAGATGTTAGGATATAGTAAATTCTAAGTTTATGATTCTAAGTTGTTTTATGTTTTTGTTCATTATTATTAGTTTAACTTTGTACACTACATTGATTTATGTTTCAAAGTTGATTTATGATTACATTGAATGTATTTATGTTTTAATATAATTTTCATTTAAATATACGTTTCTGGACTGTTCTGGACTATTTTGGGTGTAAAATTATATGCAGGTCTGTTTCTGTAGTTGGAAATGTTGCAGAAACGAACCTGATTTTTAAAAAAAATCAGGGGAATATGCCTCGGTTGTGGTCAAAAGCGAGGTAGAAAACCATCTTACGACATCGGTTCAGGTAAAAACCGAGGCAAAAAATCTGGCGAAAGAAGAAGAAAAAAGAAAAAAAAACCCCTACTGTCTCGGTTCATGTCCCAACCGAGGCAGTAGAGGCGAACATACTGCCTCGGTTCAGAGAGAACCGAGGCATAAAGGCCCAGCGAAAAAAAAAATAAAATAAAAAATATTATACTGCATCGGTTGGCTTCAAACCGAGGTGGAATCGTCCCACGTTTTGCCTCGGTTCCGAACCGAGGTATAAAGGTCTAGACGTTTTACCTCGCCTACATATACCTCGGTTCAGAATCCGGTGCCAAAAGGCAAAACGAACCGATGCCGTTTCCCCTGACTACACTAGTGATTAGACCTGTTAAATACTTGTTTTAATGGATCACAATTTTGAAAATAGTAAATATTTAACTGATATTTCTATTCTAATTAATATTTTAATTTTCGTAACAAATTTTGTTTGATTTTAAAGTAAAACAAACTTTTTAGAATAAACTATTATTAGTTTTTTATCAAATAATATTTGCCTACCTTTCTTATTTTAACATCTACTACTTTTAATATATGTTATTTTAAATCTTTTAAGCCTAACAAACATCCAATGTATAATAGATGATGTAATTTTATGTTAGACTCTAATGGTCAATATAAATTTATGTCGAACACTCTAAATGATTGAAATAAATTTATGTCGCCCCTTGTGAATGATCAACATCAATTTACGTCACTTCCTTAAGAGAATCGATACAAAGGGATGTTAGTCTACAAGGCCTAATATTTCCATACAATCAGCAGGAGGATTCTTTTTCTCAAAACTCATATTAGTGGATAATACTTTGAAAAACTCATTTCATCTCATATAGTTTAGATATTGATGAAACTATTCAGATAAAATTATTATTGGCATTGATTCATTGACTACTTAGAATTGAGCATAAATTGTAGAATTTCTTAAACTTATCTAGAACTTTTGTAGTTTGCTGCTCCATACTTTCCAAGATTTTATAACTACGATTAGGACTGGGGAGTAGTTGTGTTTTGCCTGACATATTGATGAGTTGCAAATGTTTTTAGAGGCACATTTATTCCTTCAGTTGATATTAGATAGGCACTGTTTTGCACGAGTGTTTTGTTCCATTAATGCGTTTTTTGCTTTGGTGTAATAATTATGGTATCTGTTTAATTTACGAATTGACATTGATAATGTAACATTTTTTAAGTTTCTGGTTTTTCAATATAATGCTTTATGCTTTAATGTTTTCTTTATTGGAGCTGTAGCTCTTTCAGTGGTTAGAGTCGAACAAGAAGCTTGAATTTGGTGAGAGAGATTATGTTTCTAAACTAGATTTAGATTTGATTGCCAAGTTACGTGGCCTCCAAAAGGCAGAGACATATGTTGTACTCTAAACATATCGAGTACAAAGATTTGGGAATTGTATAAAGACAGAAACATATGTTGTTATGATCACCAGGATTATTTAAACTAGGTAAAATATATTCAGAGAAAATGACATTACGACAGATTTTTACGTCATTATTGTTAACTTAATTAACTGTAGTTATTTTTTTGTTTGATTGCAAACAAAGTAAAATAAAAATAAAGAAAACCCAGTTTCTAAAAAGCAAATAATTTTAAAACTTTCTTCTCAGTGCTTTTTCTTTTGAATTTAAAATTCAAACAAAATATATGAAAACCAAACTATCTTTGCCGGGTAGGTACATGGCAAATATTCATATGATATCACCTGAAAAGTATAAATGATGGACCATATCTGCTAAGACATTAATTAACAAAATATCCCATAATAAAGGGTTTTAGATCTTAATTACTTTCTATTTTAGCAATTGACATGCATTATTTTTATACATTTCTATAAAGCAACATGCTCTCACTCTCAGTTCTTGACGTACACAACAATTAGTATCTGTAAAGTCTTTTATGTTCTTAATAAAGTCTTCTATGTTCTTAATTCAGACGTCTTTCCTTCAACTTTGGATATGCAACTTCCTTACTTTATCTCCTTTTTCGTAAATAACAAAATCAGGAATGTAGAATTATTTTTTAATGTTTTTTTTAATACTGTTATATTGAGTGCATCTTGAACAAGTTAATCATTCATTCTCCTCTAAATAACAACTTTTGTAATAAGTGGTAGAATTTAAATATATGATTTCTTGATTCATTCTACACATTTAAATTCAAGAACCCCAAGAGACAAGACACTGCAACAGTTAGATATTTCAGTGAGGAGAAGTTTCTCCAAACCATTTATAGAAAAAAATAAAATAAAGAAAGGAACTTTTTATAATTTAAAATAACATATATAAATTAAAATTATCATTTATTATTGTAGGTTTTATAAAAAAAAAAACTTATTTTAGTTAGCTAATTCTTGATACCATTGTGTTCAGTGGGAAAATATTATTACCCTGAATGTTGATAATTTTAATATATCAAATTCAACATTAGTTTCTTTAATATTATTATTACCTTCTATATTAAATAAACTAATGTTGAATTTGATTATAATATCTTAAATACAGTCTGAATTTATAAAAATAGGATTAAAAGATGAGATCATAAAGAATATTTATCTAGGTTTGTGAACGAAATTAGTCCATCTCTCTCTCTCTCTCTCTATATATATATATATATATATATATATATATATATAAATTTTATGATTTCCAATGATTATATTGGGTACAAAACTTCATTCAAAGACAAGAATAAAGTAAGATTTGAAATGCTTTTCCGCTTTTGGTCATAATATCAGTAGCTAGAACAGGAAGAAGTAAATGATAAGATTTAAATTAAGCTATAAAACTAAATTATTTTCTGGAACAGTTAAACTATGTGGCACTATGAGAAGAAAAATATAACCGAGATAAGATGACTGGAGACATCACATCACATCATATGATCATTCATTAATATTATCGAAGTGATGTGATCCTGTGCATGCAGGTTACGTTATTACTACATATCGGATGAGCCCATGGAGACAAAAGAAGATGGTATCCGTTGCTAGCTAGCTTGTGGCTCTCTTCTGATGAACATTCGCTTCCTTTAACCTTTAGTTATACACAATTATTCCTTCCTTCTACATTTTGAGAACAAACATACCCTCTCCTTTTCTAAAGCAAAAGCTGCACCAAAATCATCACCAAATCTCCAAACTATCCCTCCTCACATCATATTAATTACTTACTCAAAAGGCTAAACGGTAAAATCCATCATCCATGTCACAAAAAGAGTTGCCTCTTAGGTTCTCTCTGCTAAAGCACTTGCTGCAACTGTAAACTCTTACTCACTCTAACTGTTATAAATAGGCCCAGCAGTGAGACCAGAACCCACAACTTGCATCAAAACCTGAGAGATACAAAGAGAGCATCAACAATGGCATTGGCAACTTCACTTATCCCGGCAACCCCTTTGGTTCAAACCAACACTTTGAACCCTTTGGGTTGGACTGATGATCAGATCCTTGAGAAAGTCTACATCACTCACGTCCACACCGCTGAAAGGTACGATGTGGAATCGCTTTTCAACGTTACTTCCAACATCATCAAGCGTGCTACTGCAGTTGCCGACAGCGTTGCTGTTAAGGTAATTAAACTTCAATTCATGAATCTATGCATTGATCGCTTCCACAAACATGTGTGTTTAATCGTTTTCCATTTCTTTTGCAGACTGGCACACCCGTTGGTCTTATTGAAGACAAGGTTGCTCTGTCCACTTTCGATCCACCGTTCCTTAAACTCAAGCATATTGCTTCTCAGGTCAATAATTCTGCAGCACAGTATTCATTACTACTACTCCTTCTTATTGGATTATTATTTTACTTTGTCACTCCCACTATGCATGCAAATTTATATGGATTTGATATGACAAACCTTCACTTTGATTGTTGAGCTCAGCAATCTTTTCTATGAAAGAATATGCATATCCATGTATTCTTAGTAATTATTTTTGAGAGTGTAGATGATGAACACACCTCATGGCGAGCATCACGCGCATGAGACAGCAATGTCGATACTTGACCAGCTGAGGAGCTACTCGTGGGATGGAAAAGCAATACTAGTTCTAGCTGCTTTGGCTTTGGAATATGGAAATTTTTGGCATCTTGTCCAGGTTCCAACGGGAGACCATCTTGGAAGATCACTGGCACAGATGCATCGAGTTCACATCGTGGAGAGGAATAGGCAAGCCGTTGCTGACTACAACATTTTGGTGAAGAACTTGCTGATCGCAGTTGAGTGCATCACTGAGTTGGAGAGGCTCTCCACCAAAGGTTATGACTTGAAGGATGTCCCAGCTTTGGCCGAAGCCATGCAAGAGATCCCTGTTGCTGTCTACTGGGCAATCATCACCACTGTTGTTTGTGCTAATCATTTTGACTTCTTCCTTGGTGAATCGTAAGTTCATCCTAACACATACTTCATTAGGTTAGGTGTGCCTATGATCTCAACCTGAAATCATATCATATGTAATTCATTTTTTCACATCTTCATAATTTCTCTTAGATCATAGTATATGTTCATAAAACAACAATTGTCTAATTATTAATCTCTTTTTATGTCATATTTTCTGTTCGCTTTTGTTCGTGGCTGTCACATGGTACCTTGTATTAATAAATTGAGGAATTCATGGAATAGTTTATATATATAGATATACTGATAAGTTTTATCTCAATGCTATTTTTTTTTTTCGATTTCTCTTATTATTATAAACTTGATTATGTAAATAACATTGCTCATATATATCATTTTCGTGCAGGGATGACAGATATGAAATAGCGAATTTCGACGATAAGCTTTCCGCTGTTATCAGCAAATTGAAGGCGAATCTGACCAGGAGCAGAAAGAAAATAGGTTTGGGAAAAAAACTATGATCAACCCCATTTTAGTGAGCATTAGGTTAGGTTGGTGTGAAAAGAGATAAGAAAGAAAAAAAAAAAAAAACTTTAAAAATGAGAAGGTAATAGATCGCTAAATTTAAGGAATGTGAAGAAAGAAAGAGAAATATAAAAAAATAGAGTTAAAACATATAATAAAAGAAAATAATGTTTCCAAGAACTATGTAATCAGAAGAACATGATACATCTGTTATAAAGTGTGGAAGTATTTAATATAAATTAAAATGAAGTTACACTTTTTGTTTAGTTTTTCTGAAATTATGAATTGAAAATAACTTAAAATCAATTTCATGTATAACCACTTGTGATATTAATTAATTGTCATCAGAAATGTCTACCTTTTAGTCATCGTAACAATGGCATGTAAGGATAATTATAAATATAAATTCAATGGTGATAACGATCGTCTGTGTAATCATCTCAGGTGACCTAGAAGACTACTGGAGGCGTAAGAAGTTGCTCCAAACCCCCACAGAAATTGTAGAGGTTATCAAGGTTCTTATCTACCACAACGATGTTCACGACCCACATGTGTATGATGGTCTCACTAGGCAAATGGTAAGTAACTATTTCAGGATATCATATATCCCACAATATAAATCTTTTATGATTTCAAACAAAAATACTAATGGTAAAAGAAGACGCTGAAGAAGTGTCATGTAAATATTGTGAGATTGGTCCTAATCATATAATAGTTTATGTATGTTGGTCCTTACTTGAGTTGGTGTACGATGATGTCCCTTTGGAACATGAGCTTATTATTTTTTTTTAAACCTCAAAAAACAGGTTAGCATCGAAGTGTTTAGGAAGAAACACGTGTTGCTGTTCATTTCTGGCTTGGACAGCATCAGAGATGAGATTCGGCTGCTGCAATCAATCTACGAGGGATTGCAAGAAGATCCTAAGGAAGTGAAAGGATACAGGAAAGAGGACTTCAGGATCTTGTGGCTGCCGGTGGTGGAAGACTGGAATCTTCTGCACAGGGCAGAGTACGATAATCTGAAGCTAGAAATGCCATGGTACGTGGTGGAATACTTCTTTCCCTTAGCAGGAATCAGACTCATAAGAGAGGACTTGAACTACAAGAACAAGCCCATCATCCCTGTGCTGAACCCTCAGGGAAGGGTTGTGAACTACAATGCCATGCACATGATTTTCGTGTGGGGCATCGATGCCTTCCCCTTCAGACCATCTGACGATGATGTCCTTACCCAGAAGTGGAACTGGTTCTGGGCCGAAATGAAGAAAGTCAATCCCAGACTCCAAGACATTGTAAGTGCATAAAAAACTAGAAAAAACTTGAGCTTTAATTGTTAACATTGTTGCTTGTGTTTAAGTGTTGAAAACGGAAATAAACTTGTGAATCAGATAAAAGCGGACAGTTTCATCTTCATCTACGGAGGCAATGACAGGAAGTGGTTGCAAGAGTTCACACTGGCAGTGGAGAAAATCAAAAGGCACGAGATCATCAAGAGGGCAGACGCAGTGATAGAGCACTACCCATTCGGAAAGGAAGATCCGAGGATTGTTCCTCGTTTCTGGATTGGCATAGAGAGCTTGTTCGCGAACATGATTCAGAAGACACACAAGGACCCGACAATTGACGAGATAAAGAGCTTGCTGTGCCTGAAACAGCAGCAACCGGGGTGGGTTCTGCTGAGCAAAGGGTCGAACGTGAAGCTTCTGGGGAAAGGGGAAGCAATGCTGGCGACTGCAGGAGATTTTGAAATATGGAAAGAGAAGGTGCTTGAGAAAGCAGGGTTTGACGTTGCTTTCAAGGAATACTACGAGCAGAAGCGGCGCGGTTACCCTCAGGAATGTTCCCACATGCAGTTGGCTAACTACCCTGCTGACATTCTCCACCCTATTAACTGCCCTGATGCTGGTTGTGGCAGATCCATGGAGATTGCTTCTGTCAGTTACAAGTGCTGCCATGGTCACACTCACAACCAGGCTGAAGTTCCTGAGAGTGGCGATGTCATGATTGAGAAGAAGTACGCTTCTTAATTGAGTTTTGCTGAATTCACTTTTCTGTGCACTGCTGCTTTATTATCAATCATATTATCATTTTTATACGTGTCAGCTGTTGCCATGAAGCCTCTTCTGTGCCCTTCTATGGGTTGAAAATAATGGCTTCAAACAGCTTCTGTTTGTTTTTCTGAATTGATTTTGATTCAATTTAAGAGATACCTCGGGCTTGCACAAAAATCAAACTATTCTACTTTCTCCTCTGTTTTTTATTTTTATTTTTTCCTCTTTGCTATGCAGACCAACCTTGTTCCCCATAAATTCATTTTTCCATCTTTAGGAACCTAAAATTTTCATTAACAATGGTAAAAAGTTTGTTTGACACCGTTTAATAACCATTTAACACAATTAAAATAGTCATAAGAAAAGATAAATTTTTATATTTATAAAAAAAGTGAAAAATAATAAATGATACCACCAAATAGATATAAAAAGATTTTGAGTGGAAAAACAATATTTTTCATCAATACTATAAAACAAATAAAAACTTTAGTATATACATTTACCTCCATAAGTCATTTTTATCCATGTGATTTCTACACTAGTGATAATGATACATAATATCTATTTATGGTCGAGTACATCTTGATTTGTTGAGTTGATATATATTCAATCAATATATAATTAATTTATACATATTTATAATAATACACAACTAAGATAAGAAAGAAAAAATTACTCCAAAATTAAAAGATTATTAGGTCACATGATTTAAACCTATTAAGTAAGAATCCATAAACAGTAATATAATAAAAATGATTTTTCTTAAAATTATTTTCATTTTAAATTTTAATAGTTTAAAGAGTAAGTATTTAGAATAACTATTTTATGAGCCCATATTTTTTATTAATGAAATCTAATAATATTGTTAAGGTTGGTTTAAAAATAATTTTATAAATATTTAATAAAAAAAGTTTATTTAAATACAAAAGCCAATAAAATATTTAATCAAATAATAAATTTAGTCTCATTTTTTTAAAAAAAGAACAACATTACTAATTGAGATTGAATAAATAAAAAATAATAGACTAAATTGAATAAGTTCAATAAATTTGACAATAACATTAAGACGTGAGTGTAACATTGACATATATAATTGTCACTATCTTTAACACTTCTACCTGACACATGGATAATTTAAAAAAAACTACAATTTGGGTTTAATTTAATTAATTTTTCAAAAAATAGAACTGAATAGAAAAAAAAATAAAATATTACTTGAATTTTTTCAACAAACCAAAACTATCTACAAGAGCTAGTCTAAACAAATTAACCATATGCAACTCCTTCGTCCAAAGTCTGTTCCAAAGAGACTTCATCTATCTCTATTCACATCCACCGAATGATCATAACAAAAAGAAAAAGCCACAAAAATATACAAACACAACACAAGCAAAAAGAGTAAGCTAGTTTACAAACAATTAATGATACACACACGTACACGCACGCATATCCATTTAACATTATATATAAAACATATCACAATACAATCATTGAACACTTTATGCAAGACACTACTATGAATGGATTGTCCGGACTTAGAATGAATGTCGAAATATGGTGGGTTCTACACTTGTGGTGGTTTCTACTGCTTTGCAAAGCCATTGACAATGGGTTTCACCATACTACACTCACAAGGTTAGTCTATTCCATACCTATTAGAAGCACCCAAGACTAAGACTTCTTCTTACTTTCACCACATGTGTCAATCCTCTCTATATGAGAATGAATGACCATTAGAGTGTTAGGATAATCCTTAAGATTGAGCTCCTTGCATTTTAATTAATGATACTTGAAACTACACCGAGAGTTCCACCTTAGAACTTACTTTCACAACTTTGAAAACCTTTGAAACCATGCACATATATCCCTTTACTTTCACATTGCATATCAACATATAAGAACATTAATCATACTTTAAAAAACCATAAACAACCAACCAAGTCATTGTAAAACACTTAAAACATGAGTATATGAACACATGAAGTGGCGCCTAGGCCACTCAGCACCCTAAAATAGAGAGTTAGCGCTCAAGTGTGAGAAAGCTGGCGCTCAGTGCTAGAAAACAGGGAGATAGCGCCCAAACGCTAAAAAAGTGACACTTAAGTGCTATTAGTAAAACTTAACTCTTTTAGATCACTTCCCACACTTAACCCACAACCTTTAATGGTTCCCAAGACTATTAACACCCTAAAATATGTGAAAACACATCTATAACCACATTTGACCATTTGAAATCAAAATCACTTCTCTAAGATATCCAAACACTTTTCTACCTCTTCTAACAGTTATATCAGCAAACTAGCATCATGAACAAGTCATAATACCTTAATTAACATACCCTAACACCTCAGTTTCCTCCGAGCCATCCTACTTTCAATTTTCGCTAGTTAAAACCTCTAACAATGTACTAAAACACAACATATGAAGCAAGTAACACTCCCATACCAGAATTCACCTATTTCAACATCTAAACCAATCCTAATTGACCTTAATAATAACCTTAAGTTTCTAATTTTTCATTTTATGCATTATAATTAAAACTCATATGTCAAAACTCCTTAATTTGGACTTAAAACCTTCTAAAACTACCCAATTGACTCATTCTACCTTTCGTAACAGATTTTTTCTAACTCAAGGTTTTATCAAGTCACAATTACTATATATCCAGTTATGACATATCAGATTTCACAACTCCAATCCTATTATACCAACTCACTTTTCAAAACCTCCTTTTTTTCAACCACAAAACTTAGGTATTTGCTAACTAATCATCCATTAAACATTTCTACTAAAAAAATCATTAATTCAACTTCAATACACATAATTATGACAACACCAGTTATCAAAATCATACCATTCAAAGTATACAAACATCATATTATATATAATCATCATCCAAACACTAAGAGTACTAAAATAAAGGTCAGAATTTTCGTTGGATTCATTATTAATACTAATTTCACACCTCAAACTAAATTTAAAACAAATTCTATCTTCTCTTACCTCACAATTAACAACCCAACTTGAACGACGTCTAACCAATTGCTTGAAACGCAAGAAAACTCTAGACAAACTTGCTTTATGACATAAATTGATCGGCTAAAATGTAGAGTTCGTCGTTGTGATTGATTAGACACCTCCTGTCAAAGAGATGATTTAGGAGTCATGACTCTCAGAGAAAAGTGAGAGAAAATAAGAAGAAAAAGTTTTAGAGAAATAGACAATATTTTGAGTAATGAAATGAATTTAGAAAATTCTATTTATGTTATTAGATTATTTTAAAATAAAATAATCCGTCTTATTATTTTAAAACAATTGCCAATTTTAATACTCTAATTTCTAAATTCTTATAGTTAATCTAAGACTAATATAAATATTTTATTTATTGAAAAAGATTAAAATAGTTAGTGTTGTTATAGTAGTATTGACTAACATCTAATATTAAAATGAATTTAGTTAACACTGACCCGACACTAATAAAAAATTTATTTATTAAAAAATGTTAAAAATAATTTTCTGTTTTCACTTTTTTTTTAAAAAAAAAATTGAACATTTTGCATTATATTTAGCGAACATTATTGCTATCATTTAAATTGACACCATTTTGAAACTATACAAATATTTATTATTAAAAATGTAAAAAATAACTTTAAATTTTTTAAATTAAAAAAAATATATTTATATAACCAAGTCTAATAACATGGTAATTTGGTCAATACTAACATTTAAAAACTAATTTAACGTTTTTTTATAAGATAGTTCTCAACTTTTTTTTTTTCATTAGTCCCGTGTTAACTTGTGAGGAAACGTTTTCCCTCTAAATTTCCACAAAAACTAGGGAATTTATTGAAATAGACATTTCGATATGGATTAAAAGAAATCGGAAATGATAAACATAAATTTGGAAATATGAAAATTTTAATTCTTTTTACTTTTTTTAGATAAAATTTGAACCTTTTTAAAATTTTAATTCTTTTTACTTTTTTTTAAAATTTGAACCTTTTTAATTTTTTTAGATAAAATTTGAACCTTTTTTTAGAATTTTTTATATAATATTTTCATAATACGATACTTTAATTTTTTTATAAAATAAATTAAAAAGACATTGTCAAGTGTGTTGCGATAATGTCTGAGCTAAAGTAGTCTCACTGGGATCACCATGCCTACGGTGGACTCCGTGCACGTAAAAGCCTGGAATCATAATGCTAGCTGCTTAATTAGTTAATTCTTTTTTATCTTGGGATCATATGTTTTGTGGTTATGTTATAACTTATAAATAAAATAATTTTATTTTTGTTTCTTTTTCTAAAAAATTATAAAAAAAGTTTTGTCCAATCAAAATATATTAGTAACTTCACACTTTTCAATTATGGAAACTCACTATGTTGTTATTATAAAAATAGTAATTTTACTATGCGTATTAGGATCTGGTTCTTTATCACACTTTGTCGGCATCGATTTGATTTCATGGAATAACTTTGCCCAACATAGTGTTATTGCCCTAACCTTTGGTCGGTCTTTTCTCAAGGAAAATGTTTCGGTGAAATCTTATCATTCAAATGGAAAAAACGATAAACCTAACAAATTATGAAATGACCAGATTTTAAGAACCAGGATCTAAGTTTTTATAATAATAAGATATTGTAGGAGTCAAGTTCTCATATATATATATATATATATATATATATATATATATATATATATATATATATATATATATATATATATTTACTTTTAGTATCGTTTAAAAAGTTTTCTTATCAATAAAATTATTTTATTTGTATATAATCTCATGTTTATTTTTTGCTTTTATTTTATGTACGACTTTTATTTATATCCTAACATTAACTATATTATTTATGAATGCACACAAGTTTTAGAGATGAAAAAAAATGGAGATTTCACCGCAATTTTAGTTGTTTAATGCTTCAAGATCAAGCAATTAAATTGTGAATGATTGAGCCTTCAATTACTAAATATAATATTTAGAAAGATCTATCTAGCTTTCAAGTTAATATTATATATTTGAAAGGATATATACGGCTAATAAATACATGTATGTTGCATCTCTTTCAAAGAACATCAAACAAAGTGCTTTCAAGTTACTTATATTTTATTTGATAGCTTAATTGATGACATCAAATTTTTTATTACATATTTCGTACACATTTTTATTGAAGTATAAATAAAAATAACGTAATGATGAAAACAAAATTCACCATGAAGACCTACGAAAATGTTCCTGCCTTGTACCTATGGACAAGCGACCTTCAATCATACATCCTTCTAGAAAAAAAAAAGTTCAAGGAAATTCCATTGCAACAAAGGAAACAAATCATTGTCATATAAGGTTTGCATGGTAACATTGTCCACGGTAATCTTCTTGCCTTGAACCTTTAGACAAGTAACCTACCATCTTTTGAGAAAGNTAAAGTTTCATCGAATTCCACCAACAAAAACATGGCAATTATATCCTTTATCATATGGCCACTCACCAAAGAATCCATTAGGGCAAACCTGAACTTTGCACGAGAAGGCACATTTCACGTTTTCTATACACAAATAAAGAAGCTGTTTGTTTATATGCTTTTTTGATTCTTCTCTAAAATTTGTCTCCTCCAACCTAAAGTTAATAATTATTCCAAATGTAAAGCCTCCAAGAATCTTAACTTATAAATAGGTCGAGCAACTTAATGATAGCACAAGAGACATCATTTCCATCCAGATTAATTAACGTACGAAGTAGCAACATGTCGATCTCTAAACCTGAACAAAAGCCTCTTCTGCCAAACCCATTTCAGTTGAGTGACATTGAGGTCATTGAGAAAGTGTACGCATCCCACACTTACGATGACGAAGTGTTTGATAGTGAGCCACTTTTCAACGTGGTGTCCAGCGTTATCAAGCTATCAAGTAGAGTTGTAGGGGCTATTCTCAAGGTAAATTAACAAAAATCAAAATCTCTTTTTTGTGTTTTATAGCTTCCTTTTCTTAAGTCATTGGTAATTATAGCTTCCAGTGTTCAGCTACCTGACTATAAATTTGGTTGTCATGCAGATCGATGAGCAAAATGGTTTTGCAGGAAATGCTATTGCCATAAACATTTCCAAACCAGAATTCTCAAAACTGAAGCTCCTGTCCTGCCATGTATTTTATCGCTTACTCCATTTTATTAGAAATCATATCAATATACTCAGTAACATAGTAGTATATTTTCTAATACACTTCATGCATACACATGTTCTATTAAAGCAAAACTTAAATGTAGTCTTACAAGGGTTGTTAAGACCATTTTCTGTCAGAATTAAAACGTTAGATGGGTTATTTGTGTGGTAAAAGAATTCACTAATGTTTTTGTGCATTATTTAAAGATAAAACTATAATATAATGTATTTTAATTATCTGTTAAAATTATTAAAAAATATAAATTATAAGATCATTTCTAAGTGAAATATGAAACCTGCATGTTTTTAAATTTTGATAAACTTTAGTTGATACAACAATGAATTAGAAAATGTTTTTAGCAATTGATTATGGTGACAGATGATAACAACCCCTTGGGGGGTGGAGAATGCACACCAAACAACCCTAAGGATTCTTCAACAACTGAGAACCTTCTCGTGGGATGCAAAAGTTTTGGTAGCTCTAGCCGGTTTTGCTTTGGAGTACGGAAACTTCTGGAACCTTTATCAGGCATCAGACCCTCTGGGGAACTCGTTGAAAGTGCTGAATCAGGTTCAGCATAGACAGCTTCCAGTGGTTGTTGATCTGAACTCAACAGTGAAGCTGGTGCTGGAGGCTGTTGAGAAGATCAGTCGTTGGGGAACCTTGTCTGCTGATGAAAGCTATGACACCGAGGATGTGCCTGCTTTGTCGGATGCATTGGAGCAGATCCCCCTTGTTGTATACTGGGTTGTCGCTTCCCTTGTTGCTTGCAATAGCAACCTCCAGGGTGTATCGTAAGTCTTATCTCAACAAAAACATGTTCTTCATGTCAAATGTCGTCGAGTAATTAATCCTAAACTTCTTATGTTTCAGGAACTATCCGCTACTGGAGTTTCGTGCCAAACTTTCTCTCGCTCTGGATGAGTTTGCCAGGCTACTAGTGATATGCGAGAAGCAAAAAGGTTTTTGTGTGCTCAGAGTTTCTGCATGCTTCCTTCAATATCATCCGTTTCATCTAGTTTTTACTTTACTTAAGTGATGAAAAGAAATTAACTCGCTAAAATTTTACTGTTGCAGATCGGGTAGAAGACTACCGGAGGCGTAAGAGGAACTTTAACAAGCCCAAAGACATTGTAGACTTTTTGAAGCTCTTGATCAGTAAAAATGGCTCTCAGAACGCTCAAATATACGATGGCAACACCAAAACGAGAGTGGTTCGTATCATATTAGTCGTTTCAAGCTTTAATTCAGTGTAGAATTATTGTAAGGTCTGAATCGTCTTACTATAAATAAAAAACGATGGTTTGTTTTGCTTGTGAATAGAATGTTGAGGTTTTCAAGGACAAGTACGTGTTGCTATTCATTTCCGGGTTGGACAGAATAGAAGACGAGATTCGGCTTCTGAATTCAATCTACGAGGGACTAGTGGAGGATCCGAATGACAGGAGCGGATTCAAGAAAGAGGAGTTCAAGATTTTGTGGATNCCGATGGAGAGTGGATGGGGTGATGCGCGCAGGGAGGTGTTCAACACTCTGAAGAGCTACATAAAATGGTACGTGGTGGAGTACATTGAACCCTTGCCAGGAACAAGGCTGATTGAAGAGGATCTAAAGTTCCAGGGTAAACCTATTCTTCCAGTGGTGAAGCCACAGGGCGTGCTGCTGAACGATGATGCCTTGGACATCATCTTCGAATGGGGAATCGACGCATTTCCTTTCAGAAAATCGGATGCCTACCAACTTGCGCAGAAATGGAAATGGTTCTGGGATGAAGTAAAGAAAACAAATCTTCACGGCATACAGGTAATAAAACCCCAAAACCAGCTTACCAGGTTTTCTGTACATTCACCGATTAACTCTAAAATTGTTGTGTGTGTGAATGAATAGGTGAAAGGTGATAGGTACGTGTTCATATATGGAGGCAGCGACAAGTGGAGCCGAGAATTCAGTGTGGCAGTGGATAAAATAAAGAGGCACGAAACAATAAAGAGGGCAGATGCAATAATAGAGCATTACCATTTGGGGAAGGATGATCCGAAGATAGTTCCTCGGTTCTGGATAGGAGTGGAAGNGAAGAGGCAGAAAAAGCATTCGGAGAAGTTGGACTGTGAGATCCAAGAGATTGTGAAGTCTTTGCTTTGCTTGAAGNAGGACACGCAGGGATGGGCCATTCTCAGCAAAGGGTCCAACGTGAAGATTTTAGGGCACGCCCAACCTATGTATCAGACTGTGGCTGACTTCGAAAAGTGGAAAGACAGAGTTCTGGTCAAAGAAGGCTTCGACATTGCCTTCCAAGAGTACTATGAGACCAAGCGTCATCTTCCTGCTCCTCAACCATGCGAATTCAACACTCTTGATGTTCTCGCAACCATAACATGCCCTAATGCCTCTTGTGGACGCGTCATGGAGGTCACCTCCGTTAACTACAAGTGCTGCCATGGTGGCAATGTTCCTGACCACGCCTTCCCATCGCCAACAACCCAAACCTAAACCTCAATTACAACCTCAGTTTGTTTTGGACAAACTACGTACGCCAACCTGAATTCCAAGTGTGTTTTTTACTATATATCTATGTTTGCATGCATGTGAGTCTGAACGACTCGGTCCCTTGCGACCTCTTCATAAATAATGCCATATTTTGTATCCTCTGAGTTAGATTATTCAATAAATAATTCCTTCTCCAACCGCATTTCAGAATCCTTCCAATCTTTTAGTACTTCCACTGCTCATATTCAGTTTTTTTTAGTCAAAAGAAAAAGATAATCGAATTAATGTGTATACCAATCAAGCTTACAAACATGATCACGATCTTATTGAAAGTAATCTACACTCAGTAGCTGCATAAAAAATGGTTTTCTGTAAGCTAACTTTTAAAACTTTTCTTCTCTCTTTATTATAAATTCCAAGACTACACCACCTGATCATTTATAATCTCAAAAAACTACGTGAAATAACCTTGTTTGACTATTTTATTTTTACCTCTAACTTCAACTAAATTAATGCCAAGTGTTGACATCATTCGTTTGGGTCACTCTCAAGTTGTAGTTGTTTTATGTTTTTTTCTTGCTTATACCATCCCTACCATCCCCAATCCAATGGAAACAAAGTTGACTATAGTTTCACGAAAGGTGGGTGATGTAGTGGGTCCATCATTTGGTGGGTTCTTGATCGGGGGCTACCCTCCAAAATAGTAATTGGTTGGAGCTTGATTATGTGTATAAACTTTGACCCACCAACGGTCAAACACAGTTTAATTGACCCGTGTTTTCAATGTGCTATCTACTCGCACCCAATTTCCTCTGCCTATAATGTATAAATACCCTTTTTCTCGTACATGCTCTTAACTAAATTAACTGAGAACAATAGTACTACATGGATTCATTTTTTCCCGAGAAACTTCTGGGTGAGATCTTCTGGGATCAACCGCTTTTGCCCACTGATCAAAATGATGTAGTTCAAAATTCCCAAATCATCAAGGCTGAAGCTTTCCCTCCAGCAACTCAAAGTGCTTTTGTTCAATATAGAGACCTACCCAGAAGAAATAACCCTCTAAACGGGTCAAATTCAGAGAGCATGAGTAAGAGGATGCTTGCGTTCTTGAGAAAAAGTTCCCCCGTGGAGAGAAATAACGTAGAAGAGAATGAAAGAGATCGCAGTTTCAGGCACATGATCAACGAGAGAATGAGAAGACAGAGACAGAGACAATGTTGCTTGGCCCTGCATTCAATTTTACCACACGGAACCAAAGTATACAGATATTGGTTTATATATATTATTACTAATTGAACTTATTCATAAAGTAATTTTAAGAAAAGTATTTTTCTTCTTCACGTAAAAGTGATGGAAAGTGGTCGAAAAAGAATGCATGTATATATTTTGAAATTTGAATCTTCCCAACACTCTGTATTTCATGTTTTGTGGCAGACGGATAATAATTCTGTAATTCAAACAGCAGCAAAGGAGATTGTAAGGCTACAAGGATGCAGAGAAGAGTTGCAGAGGAAAAATTGCGAGGCTGAAGGTGTTTGTGTGAGGAAGAAAGACGGAGGAAGCAAGATTGCATATTTGAGAGTTGCTGATCCCGAGTGTGGAATTGATTCAATGGTTGAGAGGCTGAAGTGGTTGAAAGAGGAAGGAGTGGAGAGCAGGAGGATCAAATCAAGTTTCTCCCCAAAGGAGTTGTTTGCAGTGTTAGAGATAGAGAGTGGTGAGGAGGTATAAGGTTCATGGGAAACTTGTAAGAACAAAACGATAGAGTCAGAATTTTGTTGTAAGTGAAGCTTGAATTTGTAAATAAAGTAGTTGATAGACAGACACACGTGTGGGTAGGTCAATTCAATCCTCTTTTCTTTATGGTGGTCAAGCTTGTACACGTGTAACACTATTTCAATTTTAACTCAAATTCAGTTATTAAATATATACCCTGTCTTGTTTCGGTCATTGGATAGAATTATTGTGTTCTTTTTGTAAATGAAGATTTCCAAAATGTAACAAATGATTAATGCAACCCTGGATCAAACTGAGGCCTAAGGAACAATAGCGTAGTGTAGAAACAGCGATGTTTATAGAAGGGTCCTGAAGTTTTTTCTTTATGATTTTAGAGAAATTGATTATTTTCCAAAATTGGAACAGTTATGTGGGTTCAATTTTGTAGGTATAACTTGCCCATATAATTGTAATTTTGTACACAAAAAGTAAGGAATAAATCTATAATATTAAATATCTTTATCTCTATACTTCAAGTAAATGTATATCATATATTTTTAACTTGTTTGATAATCTCTCACAAAAACTTAGGCTTGTCACAAATTTGGTGAGTATATATGTCAATTGATTTTTAGATCAAATATTTGAAAATTTAATAATAGTTTTATCAAGTTTTTTTTTAAAAAAACTATCAACATCCACATATTCATACAACCATGTTAAACACTATTCTGAGTAATGTTATGTATAACTTTATTATTAGAAACAATCCAAATTTATTATCATCACATCTTTCATATAATAACATTCACACATGTTATTAACTTGGATTGTGCATCTGTTACCTACACTAATATATAAACTTATTCAAGTATTTGAGAGATACATTAATCTCCTACTGGTTGATATCTTTCCTTATTAGTTAAAGTTTTACTATTGTCTTAAAGACAAGAACCAAAAAAATATTTTTTTTAATGAATTTATATTCAGTTAATGACTAAAAGTGTTTATATATATTTGTCTAACAAATTCAAACTTGTTCGCTCAATGAGATAAGTTCTCATAGGAACGTGACACTTAGGGAAACTTAGCTTGTCCAACAAAACTTATAAGGTTTAATCATTTAGATTGTCCCTATTTTTGTAGGTTTTTCTCAATTAGGTCCCAATATTTTAAAACGTCTTAATTTAGTCTTTATTTTTGCAAAATTGATTCAATTAAGGGCGTCCTGTTATGTTAAGTTTGATGGATGGCGTTAAAATTGGGTGTGCGTGGCATCCAGGGTTCGCTGAGGTGGCACTGTGTTCTAACGTGAGTTGGTTTTGTGACATTTTATAATTAAATTTGTTTGGAAATAATTAATGATGACAAAACGCAACGTTTAAATAACTATTATCTGCCAAAAACCAAAACGTTCGTTTTGAGTGTGGAACATTGCAGAATAAAGGGAAATTACAAAATTGGGGATTTTGGGGGAAATTAGAAACTCAAAAGAGATTTCAAACCCTAAGTTCGAAGAGGAGAATAGTTGTGCTTGAGGAGAGCGAGGTTGGTGGTGGTGGAGCTTGTTGAGGTTGTTTTTGTGCGACGATGTTGAAGACGATTTAAAACCCTAAATTGTTTTTGTGCAGTTTGGTGCCGAACGCGAATTTGTTGGAAGACGATGTCGAAGGACCATTCTTCTTGTTCGTCGAGCTGCAATGTATGGCGGAAGGAGAATCTTAATCTTTGTTCACCCATTTGCCACTATGGAGAGAGATGTGCCTTAAGAACTGCTAAAACTATCAAGAATCGTGGGAAGAAATTTTGGGAATGCTCGAAGTATAAGGTATATCCATTTCAGCTATTTCTTATGTGGAAGTGTTTATGAGAGTACGTTTGTGTGTTTGCAGATTGGTATTGAAGACGGGGGTTGCAACTTCTTCAAATGGTGCAGTGATGTTGCGGAAGAGGAAATGGATGTGTGCTTGAAGAGTGAAGGAATGAAACAAAGTATGGTTGAAGAGTTGGATTGTAGTAGGAAAATTTTAGTTAAGTTACAGAAGTGTGTGTTTAGTGTTGAAAAGTGGATGAAGTTGTTTTTAATTTTGGTTGGTGTGTTATGTGTAATGAACATAGTTTTAGTTTCTATGATGATAAGAATGGGATAATCTGTTGTAGCTGTGTTGTACTTTGATTCCATTTTAATGAAGATGAGAGTTTTGGGATAATTTGTTGTTGTGCCTTGATTCATTGGATAAGTAATTATTTCATGAAAAATTTATCGAAACAGACAAAACATGGTATCAGTTTTATTGGTAAGCTTTTTAATTATGCAGAAAATTATGCCAGAAAGTGGGCAATTTACCTGCTTGAAACAGAGCTTAACAGTAAAAGTGGTCAGAGTGATCAGTGTTCAGTTGCTGCCAAGAAGAATTTTGTCACTTGTATCTGGCCCAATAAACGTGGGATCAGCGGAAAGCTTAAAACATAGAGACTGACTATGGTCATCTGATTTGCTTTACTTGCACCATCAGTCTTTTTTTTACAAAATTCATGTATACAATATTTTAGTTTCAAGCAGGTAAATTGACCAATTTTATGTTTATCTCTACTACTATAATATTAATAGTGTCTGTAGGTAGTGATTACTTCCATCTACTTCTCAATGGTACTAAAAGTGATAGTATTCTCTTTTCTAGAATTGTTTTTAGCCAAAGTGTTACTATTAGAATTGTGTGTGTTTGATAACTCGTATGCTTGAGAGTTCTAAGAAACTAATAGAGGAAAGCAGTTGCACAGATATAGTCATTTATGTTCTTGGATGATACTTGTTATATAATCATTACTCTCTGAATCCATTTTTTTAGACTAATATTTTCTGTCTTGTGATATGTCATATCGTGTCAAGCATGTAGACAAAAATATTTGCAACCGTCTTCAAAAATAAAGTTATACAGTAACAAAGGATAAAAGAATGTAATTATATATATATATATATATATATATATATATGTTTTCTTCTTTTTTTTTTTAATTCAAAGGGTGATAAATGTATAATATACCTTTACCAGGCCAGAAAATTATGCCAGAAAATTATGCAGCTTAATCAGTAAGCTTTTTAATGATCTTTGCACTGTTTTATTGGTTAAGTCCGTGCTATTATTTTGAATACACTTTGACCAAGCTTTTGCTACAAATTTATGGTATCATGATGCACCAAACAACTCAGAAATTCATTGCCAGAAAATTATGCAGCTTAATCAACAAAAATAGCTAGTTCTGGTGGTTTAGCTAGTGATTTTTACAGAAACTGAAATTTAGTGTAATTTCTTTGTTGAACCAAATTTAAATGAACAAATTGAACGTGTTGCGAGTGACTTTCAAAGCAAATCACATTCAATGCAGAATATGGTATTATGACTTGATTATGCAGAATAAAAAACAAGGAAATGCAGCTTGATCAACTACAGAGTTGATTCATAGATGAGATTCTATTGATGTTATCAATCCTTCTACAGCATCACTTCAATGTTATTGTGGTATACATCATGACTTATCACAACTAATCACTTAACACGAAATCAAAAGCTGCACAAAGTCAGTTTAAATGACTGCAATGAATGAAGGCAAATAATAGTTTGCACTGGAATTCAATCTCAGATCTGAAATGAACAACACAAATCATGCACCTGACAGTATGGGATTTTCAAAAGACACTTGGAACAAGTTTAAAATGTCCAAATAAACTTGTTGAAACAGATTAGAGGCACAAAAACATGTAAACTCACCAATTCACTGTTTTAGTTGCTTGAAATGCAAAAAAACACATAACAGTTGCATCAGATTTAGCAACTGAAGCACTCTTTTTCAAATGGAGTGTTGGAAATATATTTCTATCACTTGAAACACATATAGATTGATCAATTAAACTTGTCTCAAGCATTGTATTCAACACTCCAAATTCATTAATCATTAAAAGTATTCATACAAAATACAGTTGTCCAAAATCCAATAACAAAATACAGTCTACATATGATCAAACACTACACAAGACTTATAAGGCAGCTTCATCTTCATTTGTTGACGGCATCATTGGTTTAGTTGATTGGGTGCAAGATGTTCTGTTGTGGCCACGTTGCTTGCATTTTCCACATCTTTTCTTTATACCACCCTTTTTCATTCTATTATCGTCCTTCACCAACTCTTATTGCTCCAACCTTCGCTTCTTCTTTGGTCTCCCAGGCATTATTCTTTTTGGTGGAGGCAGCACATCAACATATGGGGTAATCTCCCACATGTTCTGACCATTAAGTGGATAGATGATTGGATTGTAAGTTTCTTCATATCTTGTCTTCCTAAAGCAGCATGGTATGAATTCCTCTGGTTGTAGATTTAGGAATTTCATAGCAGTCAAAGAGTGGCAACATGGTACGCCACTGATAGCCCACTTCCTACATGTACAGGAATGTTCATCTAAATTGACAACAAACTTGTCACCAGCTTGGGAGACATGGCGCACTTCAAAAAGCTTTTCTCCTGACTAGCTGTAAATTATCAAAAACGAAATTAATAATCAATACAACAATTAATTGACATTGGAAATCATGCAATAAATTGAGTAAAGGTTACCATGGAATCCAGTGTTTAGTTAACTGAGACTCCTTGTTTAGCCTAGTTTTGATTTTAGGACAAATGTCCCCAGACAATGATTGTATTTTACTCCTATTAGTTGCCCATCTCTTCATCAAGTATATGCGAATGTCCTCCAACATGCTTATGATTGGTTTCTCTAACTGTTTTTTCCAACCTCTTACTCAACCATTTTGCATTAAGTAATCTTACTTTGTGCTCCCTACTACAGCTATGGTTATCAACAACAGTCCTAAGTTGCCAAGTTTTAACTGCTTGCAAATATCCACAATATGCCATCCAAGGGCATTCTCCTTTACCACCCATACATTTGACTCTTATCCTCTTCTTATCATTTTTAAGATATTTAATATTTCTGCCATTTTATACTGCATACGTTTTTGTTGCATCCACAAAGTCTTGCTTCTCAGCAAAATAAGTCCCCACAGCCCATTTATAGTCTACCATTGTCTTAGGCATAGAGAAGGTTACAAACTTCCCATAACCCTCCTCTTCTTCATCTTCACCATCACTTTCCATTCCACTGTCTAACTCCTCAGACTCCCATTCATCATCAGACAATCCTCTATTCTTATCACTAGTTATGCTATCATCAACATCAGTATCAGAAATCTCAGCCCATGATGGTCAATCAGATTGCACATCACTTTCCACATCTGATTGCACATCAACTTGCACATCAGATTGCACATCAACTTCAACATTACCAACTCCATCTCCAACTTGCTCTTCTATATCACATTCAACGTGCACATCAACCAAACCTTCCATAAAATCATTGGCAGCATTACCGTCAACATCATCTTCAGCAACATCATTAGCAGCCCCTTCACAATCATTAATATCATCATTAGCAGCCCCTTCACACTCAATTTCCCCTTCAACAACATCATTAACATCCTCATTAACAGCCCCTTCACACTCAATTTCCCCTTCAACAACTTCATTACCTTCATCATTAACATCATCAGTAACTTTCCCTTGACACTGAATTTTATCTTCAACAACATCATGACCTCTCTCACCTTCATTGGCAGGCACCTCACATTGACTTTCACCCCCACCTGTATTCTCATTAACATATTCTAACATATGTATCACCTCAGGTTCAGAAACTATGTGCTCAACAAAAAGATGCACCTGACCATTAAGCCTAGCTAAGGTTATCATATGCATGGCTCCTTTGTCATCCAACAAAGGCTCCAACCTATTCTCTAAAACAGAACCACCACCTACGCAGTACCACAACTCCTTAAACCCATCATAACCTAGACCTTTGATTACACTCACTACAATGAAATAACTCCACATGTCAGGGTCAAAGGAATAAGTTATACTCTCCCCCTCATACGTAAGTTTCCCTTCTTTTATAAACTTTCCACCGTGGTGGATAACAACTTCGAAATTGCCCTCCATGTCGTACAAAACTAAGTTATATTTAACCTAAAAAGCAATAAAAAAATAGAGGACAACAACATTTAGTAACATGCAAACCACAACCCAGTGAAAAAGACAATACAACAGCTTTTTAATATGCCATCCAGGGGACCACATTGCACTCAAAAACGAAACAAGATATACTATGCTATGCAACACAATTTAATATTGGGGGACCACATTCCACTCAAAAATGAAACAAGATATACTATGCTATGCAACACAATTTAATATTCGCCACTCAAAAACGAAACCACACTTTACTAACCTCAACGCCTGACCTCGAACTTTCACCCACTGCTGACCACGTGTTCCACCGCCTCAACCTTCCTGATTTCACCGATTTCAAACCGACAAATCGATCCAAAACCTTCCTGATTTCACTGATTTCAAACCTCGAACTTTCACCCACTGCAACAAACACTCAATTTCTTTGGTCGCAACAAACCCTATTTTCCCAAAATCCCCAATTTAGCACAAAGACAAAAAATCAACTTTCTTCTGAAAACTTCTACAAGTAAAATGCACGTTTTCATTTTCCAGGCTTGAATTAATAAAACGTTGCGTTTTATTACCACATTTTAAATATTTGCAATCAAATTTTATTAAAAAAATATTAAAGCCAACTCACCTCAGAACACAGTGCCACCTCAGCGAACCCTGAATGCCACGCACACCCAATTTTAACGCCATCCATCAAACTTAACGGGAAGCCCTTAATTGAATTAATTTTGCAAAAATAGGGACTAAATTGAGACGTTTTAAAATATTGGGACCTAATTGAGAAAAACCTACAAAAATAGGGACAATCTAAATGATTAAACCAACTTATAAATTGTAAACTCAAATAAATTCTCACCTAGTGAATCAGGTCGTCGAACGAGCTTACAAATAAAATAAAGAAATTTACAAAACTTTTAATTGTCTATTCTTATCAAAGATTAACATCTTTGTGGCGAATCTTCCTTGAATTGTCAATCTACTAAATTGTGACGTCTTCATTCCTCTCTAATTTTGTGTTGTTTATCTAATTTTCTTATTTATTTTCGATTTGAAGAATAAGGAGTCTTTGCTAGAAGAAGTTTAAAGAGTCTATTGGGAATCCAAGTGTGAGTCCAAGTCCCACATTGGATAGAAATGAGATATGAGCTCAACCATATAAGGAATTAACACCATTCTCTACCCAAAACCTTAAGGCAATGAGTTAACGGGTCTTTCACCTTTATATAATGCTCTACTTTCTCATTTCTATCAAATGTGGGACTTGGACTCACACTTGGATTCCCAACAATCTCCCCCTCAAGGGTGAGTCCCTTCCACATTGGTACATTCCCCCTCCAGCAAAAGCATTCCCATTCAACCACAACCACGAGTAGCCCTTCATACCGCCGTTCATCTTAACGGGACACGCTTACCTAGAACCCTTTGCTAGGAAGACTTTCGACAAAAGACCCGTTCATTCATTGCCTTAAGGTTTTGAGTAGAGAATGGTATCAATTCCTTATATGGTTGGGCTCATATCTTATTGGTATTGTGTCTCCCCGATGAACCTCCTCCTTGATAGACCCAACAAAGTCTTCTCAAGATGTATTCATCCTTGTAAGAACAAATAGGTACATAAGCCCTTAGGTTCAGAATTCACAAATGAAGTGCAAGTGAGCCGTTTTGATGAATAAACGAACTTAAGTATTTTTACTCAAATAATTGATCCTAAAATTATATAAAGATTGGCCTCTTTTTAATCTTTCAGAAGGTCAGATTTATTTAATTTTTATAATGTAACAATATAATCGTTGTGCATGAAAGAAATTTGATATTAAAACTCTTTTACTTTCTTTATTTTCTTTAGTATTTTATCATTGTTCTTATAATATTTCACTCGTAGAAATCATAAGTTATATAAGAAATCTATAAACTAAGACTAAATTAAAAATGTTTAATTCGTAATTATAATTTTATATACAAAAATTAGAACAAACCTAATAGAATTAATGAAATATTTTCATCTCCACAATAATATTTTATTAATTCACCGAATATAAAAGTTAAGTTTCCTCCCACATTTTGCCTCTTTTAAGAAACTAAATAAGACATAGAGATGATAAATAAATTGGTCATCGTGAGTATTATTCAAACACATTCCTGTTTTAACGGGAAATTTCCATATTGATTAAGTATGAATAATAATTTTTTCAATTGGGTATGAGGACAAGATGAGTATGTACATATGTTCCCTATCCTCATACCCTCCCAATACTAGGGATGGAAACAAGGTGAAATGGGTACAAGTTTCATTATCCTATATACCCAATGACTATAACATTTTTATCTAATCCTCAACCCATTGGGTAATGTTTATTCACTCATACTCATGTCAATATTCGATTTCTTACTATTTCAATATCAACTAATTATTTTTATAAAAAATTAAAAAAAAAAACATTACAAAAAAAACACGATATTATCAAATATTCAATATCAAATGGTTATACTCTTGTTTATTTTAATATCAAATATTAGAAAGAAATTATGATTGTATATATTTCAAATTAGAGTACTCATTCTATCTTCATCATCGTCGTATTTAAATTACTAAAATACTCCTAATTTATTAGGTAACAAAAAAGCATATATATATATATATATATATATATATATATAT
>NC_028358.1:93255-110040 GCF_000741045.1 Vigna radiata var. radiata | reverse complement strand
ATATATATATATATATATATATATATATATATATATATATATATATATATATATATATATATATATATATATATATATATATATATTGTACCCTACATAGCCGGCCGGACCTCCAGGCCAGCCGGTCATGCTAGAACCTGAAACCTTGAAGAATTCCATCTTACCAATAATGCATGACTGGTCGACACAACCGGGTACGAGACAGCTCAAGGGTGACTATTTAAACTGATAACCAGACCGGGCAGCTGACGGCCGTTGTCAACTTCNCCCTGTCTTCGCGAAACGTGTACAACCTAGATGACGAACCACATTCTGCTGTGCTGTCCGCATGACTTGCCAATGGTCATGGCCGGGTGCAAACCGGCCCGAAACGAAATTTCACAGGGCAGTCAGATCTTTTCTTGCTACACAAGGACGACCGTCGGATATCCGGCCGGTGAAGTACAACNAAAGTCTCAAACAACGAGATTAAGGTAAAACCAGATTAGCTGCAACAGGCTTGTAATTGGGCCTTGATTAAGGTTCCACTAATCACTGGCCCATGAAAAAACTATAAATAAAAGTCAAAGGTAAGAAGTAGGCAGATACATTTAATGCACATTTATTTCACTCTCTCTCTATCACTAAAACTGAACATTGACTTGAGCGTCGGAGTGCTTTTAGCAGGTCCCCGACCGGACGCTCTAGGAGGACAGCGCGAACGGTGAAAGCCAGGAGGATCCGGGCGGACGGTAGTGAAGGATTCGGACAGACCCAGACCCATAAAGCAGAAACATTTGGCGCCCACTGTGGGGCCGGAGGCTTATACCCAATGGTGACCACGAGAAACACTAGCACTGACGAGACGAGCGGAATTGTGCGCGCTTTGGAGATGAGGATGGAAGAGATGCAAAGGAGACACGAAGAGATGCAAAAGAAACACGAAGAGGAGATGACGGCCGTGCGAGCCGAGTGTCTAGCTCAGCTCCGCGGGGAGAAGGAAAAGCAGACGGGGGAAGGCAGCAAGGAGGCCCACAGTAGTGCACAGGGTGACCAAGAGAAGGGGAAGCAGAAGAGTACCGAGGAGGAAGAGAAGGAGAAGGGAGAGGAGAGTTTGGTGTTGATTAAATCGGAGATGCTGTCGGTTCCAGTGCCGTTCGTCCAGCCTGTGATGGACGTCCGTATCTCAGACCAATTCATTCCCCCGCAATTCAAAATGTACGATGGCACCGGTGATCCCGAAGCGCATATCAAGTCATTTACCAATGTCATGGCATTCCGGACGGGAAGCGACGCCATCTGGTGTCGGGCATTCTCTTTGTCCCTTGAGGGCGAAGCCTTGGAGTGGTTCAACTCCATACCCAATGGCTCAGTAGAAAACTTCAAAGGGTTAAGCGGCATGTTCAATGATCAATTCGCCGCATGCCGACCACAAGATATCACTCTGGTTGATCTGATGAATCTGAAGCAAGGAAAGGAGGAGGCGCTCAGAACCTTCATGGACCGATTCACAAAAACAGTACGTCGGGTCAGAGGATTGAGCGTGGAGATGGCCCTGCAGTATGTGATGCCGACTCTCAGGCCGGGACACTTTTAGGAGAGCGTCTGCCGAACTCCACCCAAAACATTGGAAGAATTACGCCAGCGGGTGGCAGACGAGGCAAGGGTGGAGGAAATGAAACAGAATTATCGGCGGGAGGTACAGGACGCGAAGGATAAGGGCGAGGGAAAACAACAGGGTCAATCCCAACGACCGAGCAGTGTAAAGGGGCGAGACGGCCCCCAGGTCCCTCGCTTCCCCCAATACACTCCCCTCAACGCCCCCCGGGCACGGATATTGCAGGAAGCCCTAAGCACACAGGTAATGCGGACCCCGCAAAAACGTCCAACTCCTCCGGGAGCCGATAGTAGTAAACACTGCCTGTACCATCAAAATATGGGCCACGACACCGAAGATTGCATGACGCGCAAGGATCGGATAGAGGAACTCATCCAAGCAGGACATTTGAAACAATATGTAAGAGGATACCAGAACGAAACGGCCCCTGCCGGACGTCCACCCCCAAGGGAAAGGAGTCCGAGACCATTACCGAACAGGGGACATAGATATGACCGTCCGCGACACCCACGGGGGCAAGTCGGACGGGGAAGGAGTTCGGAGAGACGAAGGGAGAGAAGCAGGAGCCGCAGTAGAAGCCGCGCGGGCGGTAACACGGGACCGTTACGGGGGATGATTAACACGATCTCTGGCGGATTTGCAGGCGGAGGAACGTCGGCACGAAAGAGGAGCATCCGTCATCTGCGGTCCATACACGCCGTTGACGTTCCTAAACGGACAATGCCCCCCATCACGTTCTCTGATGCAGACTTCCATGCACCGGATCCTGAACAAGATGACCCAATGGTCATCGCAGTTGAGATCGCGCGGTACGGAGTAAGCAAGGTGTTGGTTGACCAGGGGAGCTCGGTCAACATACTCTACTGGAAAACGTTCCGATATATGGACATCTCCGAGGACCTTATAGTCCCGTACGATGAACAGCTGGTGGGTTTTGCGGGTGAACGGGTCGACACCAAAGGCTATCTGGACCTATGGACGCGCTATCTGAACGGGCGAGAGGGCGAAGAGAAGAAGGTGCGATACTTGCTGGTGGACGCCAACACGTCTTACAACGTCCTCATAGGACGTCCGTGTTTGAACTCCTTCGGGGCCATCGTCTCCACTCCCCACCTGACACTGAAGTATCCCACGGCTCGAGGGACGATCTGCATCGTCCCAGTCGATCAGAAGGTGGCGCGTGAGTGTTACGCAGCGGGTCTCAAAATGTACCCCCGAGAGACCAGAAGAAAGATGAGCGGTGCAAGTGTCGCTATGGCCGACCTGGATCCCCGAACTAATACCGAGGACCGCCTCGAGCCACAAGGGGAAACCCAACCCATGATAGTGGGAAAAGATCCCAACCAGATCACCAACATAGCCCAAGGACTAGAGGAAGAGGTGGAAAAACAACTGCGAGCTATTCTTTGGCGTAACCGGGACCTTTTCGCCTGGACGGCCGCCGACATGCCAGGAATTCACCCCTCTATCATGTCACATCGTCTGTCCTTATTTAAGGAGGCCAGGCCGATAGCCCAGAAGAAGAGAAAGATGGAAGAAGAGAAGAGGAAGGCGGTCCAGGAGGAGGTAAAGAAATTACAGGTGGCTGGGTTCATTCGAGAGGTCACTTACACCACCTGGCTAGCCAATGTAGTCATGGTGAAAAAATCGAACGGTTAGTGGCGAATGTGCACAGACTACACTGACTTGAACAAAGCTTGCCCGAAGGATTCATACCCACTGCCCAGCATCGATGTCCTTGTGGATGGAGCGTCCGGACATCAAATCCTTAGTTTCCTGGATGCCTATTCAGGCTATAACCAGATACCCATGCACGGTCCCGACAGAGAAAAGACGGCCTTCATGGCCGATCAGGCCAACTTCTGCTATGAAGTCATGCCCTTCGGACTAAAAAATGTCGACGCCACTTACCAGCGTTTGATGAACAAAATTTTTGCTGACCAGATAGGTCGTTGCCTGGACGTCTACGTCGACGACATGGTCATCCGATCGGCACAGGGGATCCAACATCTACAAGACTTAGAGGAAGTCTTTAGACAAGTACGCCGGTATGGGATGAGGCTCAATCCGGCCAAGTGCACCTTCGGGGTGGCTGCCAGTAAATTCCTAGGATTCATGCTAACGTCCCGGGGAATCGAGGCGAACCCGGACAAGTGCGGAGCGGTACTGGAGATGCAGACCCCCCGAACAGTGAAAGACGTTCAGAGACTCGTCGGTCGTTTGGCCGCGCTGTCGCGATTCATACCAAAGTTGGCCGAACGGGCCACTCCCATCTTAAAGAAAATGAAGAAAGCATCCGCCAACACTTGGGACGACGATTGTGAAGCAGCTTTCCGTGCGATCAAAGATATTCTCACCCAGCCTCCTATCATGAACCGACCCTCTCCCGGTGAGGACCTCCAGGTTTACCTAGGAATCTCCGAGACCTCGGTCAGTGCAGTCTTGCTGCAAGAAAAACCCACTCCCAAACTGATTTACTTTGTCAGCCGGACGCTGACCGACGTCGAGACCAGGTATCAACAAGTGGAGAAGGTGGCCTTAGCTCTCCTTCATGCTTCTCGAAGGTTGCGCCCGTATTTCCAAAGCCACCAGGTGGTCGTGCGTACCGATCATCCGGTGTCAAAAATTCTCAGGAAGCCTGACCTAGCCGGGAGGACGGTCGGTTGGGCAGTGGAATTGTCTGAATTTGGCATCAAGTACGAGCCGAGAGGTTCTGTTAAAGGGCAACACTTAGCCGACTTCACGGCTGAAATACCCCTGACCGACCTCGAAGAATGGATGTTATACGTCGACGGGGCATCGGGCCGAACGGTTAGCGGGGCAGGGGTCGTTCTGGAGGGCCCAAACGGCTTCCTGATGGAACACTCGTTAATCTTCAAGTTCAAAACCTCCAATAACCAGGCAGAGTACGAAGCCTTGTTGGCAGGGTTACAGTTAGCCAAGGATATGGGGGCCCGCAAAGTGATATGCCGGACCGACTCACAGCTAGTGGTCGGCCAGATGAACGCCGATTTCCAGGTACGGGAAGATCACCTCCTAAAGTACTATCACCAGGCCTGTTCTTTGGTGAAGGACTTTGAGGACCTAAAAATTCAACATATCCCCCGAGAACAGAACGCCCAGGCAGACCTACTATCCAAACTCAGTACTGGAAAGGAGAAGGGGCAGCTCACGACCATCATCCAACAAGTCCTTCTGCAACCCTCGGTCGAGTGCTTAAGCATCATGACGGACGATACTGCAGACTGGAGGGTCGAGGTTCGAGAGTTAATCTGTAAGCAAGATAGCGGCGAGAGTCTATGTCCGGCGGACTCCAAAAGAATTGCCCGATTCATGATAATCGGTAATGACCTGTACCGTCGGGGTTTCTCGTCCCCCCTACTTAAATGCTTGGCGGAAGATGAGGCACAATACGTGATGAATGAATTACACCTCGGAGTTTGCGGCTTTCACACGGGCGGACGAGCGCTCAAGGCCAAAATATTACGGGCAGGATATTATTGGCCGACGATGGAGGACGACGCTGCAAAATTCACATGCCGGTGCATTCAGTGCCAGGCCCATGCCAATAATCACCACACTCCCTCGCAAAGGTTACACACCATAGTTTCACCTTGGCCGTTCGCTCAATGGGGAATGGATATCGTGGGTCCATTCCCCCCGGCCACCGGCCAACGAAAATTCCTGCTGGTGGCCATTGACTACTTTACCAAATGGGTAGAGGTCGAGCCTTTAGCCACCATCACGGCCTCACAAGTCCAGAAATTTTGTTGGAAGCTTATTTGCAGGTTCGGCTTACCAAGAACGGTCGTCACCGACAACGGTAGATAGTTCATCGATCGGAGGCTGGATACGTTCTTCCGAGGACTGGGAATAAAGCATGCAACAAGCTCAGTGGAGCACCCTCAGACGAACGGGCAAGCCGAAGCAGTTAACAAGACCATCGTGGCGGAACTCAAGCGACGTCTGAGAGATAAGAAGGGGGCCTGGGCGGATCAGTTACCCGAAGTTCTTTGGGCTTACCGATGCACTCCCCACGGTACAACCGGAGAGACGCCCTTCAATTTGACATATGGGACTGACGCCATGTTGCTAGTTGAGCTTGGCGAACCCTCCTTACGACGAAACATAGAGGATCTCCAGATAAACGACCAAGAGTTGCGGGTCGAACTCGACACAATTGACGAACGGCGAGACCGAGCAGTATTAAGAGCAGAAGCATGCCGTCGCATGGTGGAACGAAAGTACAACACTAAAGTCCGCCCGCGCCAGTTCCATGAAGGAGACCTCGTTTGGCGAAAGGCCGGGGAAGCTCATCGCGTTGCCGCTCATAGTAAACTCGCTGCAAAATGGGAATGCCCGTTCAAAATTGTAGAAGCTTTGGGCAACGGCGCATACCGCCTCACTCGATTGGACGACCGACAAATCACCAACACTTGGAACGCTTCGCATCTCAAACTTTATTTCAGTTGAACATGTAATTTGTTTCTTGTAACCACGATTTAAGGAGCAATACGAACGTTTCAACCGAACACGACAAGCGTTTTCTTTACTCTCTTAAAAATCCAAGTTGACGAATGGAATTATCCTGTCAACTCGGTCGGACGGTAAAGGGTTAAGCCTGCCGCTTCGCTAAAAGTCCAAGTTGGCGAATGGATCTATCCTGTCAACTTGGCCGGACGATAAGGGGTTAAGCCCGCCGCTTCGCGAAAAGTCCAAGTTGACGAATGGAATTATCCTGTCAACTTGGCTGGACGGTAAGGGGTTAAGCCCGCCGTCCCCCATGTAAAGGTTCAAGTTGACGAATGGAATTATCCTGTCAACTTGGCCGAACGATTTAGGATAAGGCCAGCCGCTCGTAACGATAAAATTTTTTTTGAAAAAGTAAACAGCGCCAGGAAATAAAAATGAAATACAGAAATCCATTCATCAAAAAAGGGGAAGGTACAAAAAGTATATGACCGGACGGCAAAAGTAAACAGCACAATTAGCTGTTTACAATCCGACCGGCACTGAATGGTTCCTAAGCTAAGTAAAACAAACATAAAAAGGAAAAAACAAACTAAGTCTATTCATTGTGAGGATCGGCAGCGGATCCGACCACTTCAGCCCTTTCACCAACTCCGTCAGTCGCCCCTTCGCCGGCTTCGGCCTCCTCCGGGTCCTGAATATCCGTTAGAACACCGTTATACACGTCCTTGTAGATATCGAAACCAAGAGAAAGCGACTTTTCAATCTTCAGCAGTACCTCGGCCTGACGGATGGCTTTGTAGAAACCGTCCTCATGCTCAGCCACCAAGTTATCGTTCAACGAGACTATCTTCTCCTCAGCGGCCTTCAGGTCGGCGTGCACCTTCTTTAGCTCGGTATGCAGCTCCACCGTCCGGCCCTGAAGTTTTTCTTCTACCTCCTTCAGCCTTGCGACGCCCTCCTTCAACTGCCTCTGATCCCCTTCCAAAGCCGTTTTCGCTTTTCGTTCATCCTCCGGCAGTTTGGTCGCCTCCTGAAGACTCTCAGCTGACCGTTTCTTTTCATCCTCCAAAGCCTTTCTGGCGCTCGCCAGCTCCTCTCCCATGGTCTTCACTTTTTCTTCCTCTTGGGGTAGGAGCCTCTTCACCTCACCAGTTCCCTAAACGTCTCCATGTTCGCGTATGTAGTCGATCATGGAGGTCGTCCGGTTGGCCATTTCGGACACAGAGTCCAGCATGACCCTGCCCGGTAGGGATTCCAGCAGAGCAACATAAGCCGGTCCTCAATTAAAATCGATGAACCGGCTCACATTGTAATTCGGGCTAAATATGCCACCCGGCAGAGGAGCGACTGGCTCCTTCCCTTCACGGCGATGTTTCTTAGAGGAAGATTTTCCCCCTTTCCGTGATTTCCTCTTCCGATGCCCCGACGTGGTCGCAGGCGCCGACTCCGAGGCCACTTCAACAACGGGGGTAGCAGTCGTCGGGCTGGTTAGGTTAACGAGGGGCGTGTTCTTGGTTGGGGGAGGAACGAAAATACCTTCCCCCTGTCGGACGGCTGCGTTAGTGCTTCCGCTCGCCCCTACAGTTGGCCCGCGAACGGCCACAGTTACCCGAGCGGGAGGAGGCTTCATGGGGGGAGGAACGTCTTGACTGGGCCCGGAACTAGCGGCACGGGCAGACGCCTTCTTCTTCATGGAGAGAAAATTGGATTGGCGGGGTCCGGGAGTCGCCATGCAATCTGAGCGAAAACGGAAAATTCAGCTAAGTTATAACCTTCATAAAAGGAAAAAATGGAGTAAATCACATACCGAGCGCTCTTTGAGCGCAATCCTCGAAAGGGATACAGTCGACCAGGCAACGGGCGGGGACGCGGCGAGAGAGGGTGTCAATCACGTCCACCACGCAAAAATCTTCCATTTCCAACTTCCGCTTGGAAATGGCCTCCATCTTTCTCGGATTGGCCATCCAATACAAGGGAAACAAAGGGAGGCTGTCCTTGTCGAAAAAGTCAGGACGGCCGGTGTCCTCTATATCCACTTTAAAAAATTGGTCCTTAAAATTTTTGAAGGACTCGGCGTACGGCTTGAACAGAGTGCGCTTCCCCACGGAGGACAAGGACACCAGACCCCCTTTCGGGGGAGGACGGACATTGAAATAGTGAAGGAAGGACCGAACGGTGGGTGAGACACCGGCCACCATGCACTCTACTCCAAAGACTTGGATGGCTGCCCAAGAGTTGGGATGCAGTTGTGTAGGTGCGACATTCAACTCCCGCAACACCCTGGCCTGAAAATCAGTAAAGGGAACTTGAACGTGAAGCTGGGCGAACAAATTCGCATACATAAAGAAAAAGTCATTCGCGTTGGTGCCTTTCCCATGGCATACACGTTCGTTCTCGAGGCTAACGGCCACCCTCATCAAGCGCGTGTCCGCCGTGTCTCTCACCAAATATGACCGGGCTACCCAATCCTGAAGAGCCATACGCGAAATACTGGACGGCTGGGTGTTTGTATCGAACCCGGCCCAGTCGTACCCGTCCACACGAGGAAGGCCTCCCACAGGAACCAGCGGAACCGGATCCACAGTCAAGCCCCCTTGCAATAAAAAGAGGGAGGATCCGTGGAATATCCGCCCACTTGTAACCGGAGCAGTGGGCCCCTGAGCTACGGTCACCGCCCTCGCTAGAGCGGATGGAACGGCCGAATCCTCCTCCACCGTCCGGTCTTCCGACAATGAACCGCTAGTGGAGCCAGACGAACCAGTCAATACCGAACCGCTGCTGCCGCCGCCCTCACCCGCGCCCCCGCCACGGCCCGACGATTCCAGAGAAGACTCAACGCACACAACCACCATTTTATTACCTGGGTAGATGAAAAGAATAAAGCTGGGAAGGAAGAAGGAAGGATGTAGCCGTAGCATTCACCTCACCCCTATTTGTAGAAATTTTTTTCGAAAACTGCTTCTGATCTCAGCCGTTCATCCTAACCACGTTCAACGCTCCAGATTCATACAACGCCTCGTCTCCCACCCACGATTTTGCCACGTGTGTTTTCCCGCCTAAAACCAACCTCTGCCTTCACACACGGTCTCGCTGCTCATCCGAACGACACACCCTCCTTTCAAACCCTTCGGCCCCTCGCAACGCCTCGGGCTTGGGGGGCTTGTGTACCCTACATAGCCGGCCGGACCTCCAGGCCTGTAACATCCCATTTTGATATTATGTCACAAGTCAAAAGCAATTCATTATGTTCTAAGAAGAAATACTTATAGGGAATTCCCTATAATTCTTATACCAGGGGAAATAAATCTTAGTCCATTACATCCACATGTAAGGCATTTATTACAAACTTGTAAAATCAAACTCAACAAATCAAATAAATTGAAAATGTTTGAAAGAAAACAAAATAAATCTTTCCCAGTTTCTCCCAACTACTTGCCGCTCTAATCATCAACTGGAACATCTGTAATAACGTCTGCTCCCGTATAACAACACAAATTATACGATCATCGCATTCCCATACANAAACAATAAGGGTAAGCTACCATATTCATCACATAATAAAATATCAACATAATAGTTGGCAATCATCAAAGTAATACTAGAACATAACATATTCAATCAAGTATCCATCAAAACTCAACCAATCCAATATGACACTTTGTCCATTGGTACTCTACTGTACGAAACCTGTTCACCAAAAAAGAATACCTGTTCACCAAAACAGGACACATAAACCTGTTCACCAAAACAGGACAACACCTGTTCACCAAAACAGGACAACACCTGTTCACCAAAACAGGACAACACCTGTTCACCAAAACAGGACAACACCTGTTCACCAAAACAGGACAGTCGAACTCTTCTACCGTCTCTTATAAACGAAGGACATCATTTTCAGTTTATTCCTTCTAAAAACAAAACACAATTAACGGAAATTTCTCATACGTATTTAACCAAACTAACATGCATCAACATCAAATCTTTAATGATATATATAACAATCCTAAAATAATATCTAAAATAAAATAAAACCGAAGGAAGTAACATAAATAATATCTAAAAGCCTAAAATGCTTACTATGAGTTATCTAATACTTTCATGATAAAANAAATACTTGATAATCATTACTGTATCATGCATATAATGTAATATTATAATATCTAACATGCATTAATTACAAATTCTATTCTTTCATTATAAAAATAGTTATTTTATAANATCATTATAAACTTAAATTACTTAACAACAAATAATAACTACTGGACCTTTTTAATTTGCAGGAAGGGTCACGTGAATTCATTAAAAGCGAAACTACTTTGCACGCAAAACGAGACTTACAATGTATGTTTCTACGTAACCTATTATACGAATCAATCTACATGCAATTACTGTCACTGATTATTTAAAGTACTGCAACCCCATAAACAAGGTCTACTACAATTCAAACTAAGATATTTAATTAACTTTTTTATCCCACGGGAAGATTAGCNAANAAACTATATGTACTTAGAAAAATACACAAGCCAGAACAGGCATACTATCAGAATATCAAAGCTAGGAACCCCACTCACACCAGTACACAATTCACTATCCTGTTTAAATTAAAACACTGCCTCAGTAGACCAAAAGGAAAAAAAAAATAATAATAATACTTCCTGGTACAAAATCTACCGTAAGAAAAACCACAGACATTATAAATCCTTTGATACCTAAAATATAATCTAATTCCACTAACTAAAACATCCTAATGCCTCATCAACGCATCCTAATTTAACCCCACGAAAGTGACTACCCTTAACACAGTCTATTGCACCACACTCTGCCAGCTTTGGTTTGTCTCAAATATGCTCCTGGTATACGAAATTCTCTAACCTTTCCTGCATAATGTTTATCCTAAGAAAATTAGAAGTTCCCCAACTGTTCCATTCACTCCTAACAATGTTTATGCTCTAGGTATTATAACATCTATCCAGTTCGTAACCACAACCCTCAAAACATAGTGTCATACNCCTAAAACCGTGAACACCATTCAAACCAAGCCAACAATGGCCCCAACTTGACATGCTAACCACTCAACCTGTAAAACTAAAAAAAAATTCATAACTTCATGGACCTCACTCACCACTCAACAAAACAAACCACATGCAATACGTAAACCTATATTTGCACCATAACAGTGAGTCCAACCACCACTTGATCATGCGAAACTTTACATGTATTAGGAATCATAAAGGGAATAAATTCTACATTTACCATGCAATATCTAAACATATATATACATATATATTGTTCGTTGCATCCACAACAAACCATTTGTAATGAAGAAGATTTCCCAACTTACAGTANTGATAAATCATAGATTTACGAAGCCACACGNTACAACCCACNTCACCAAAACACAAAGCATGCCTATATTTTCACAGAAAGACAATAACCAAAACACAAAACCATGGCTAGTTTCCCTTACCGTAGATAGATCCTAGCTTTCTTTCTTAGCCCAAGCTTCAGAACCAAAAACTTCACCTCTTACGCGTTACTTTCTTGCTTCCAGTGTACACAGCCCTTTTTCTCTTTTTTTTTTCCTTCCCAAATTTTCCAGAGCCTCTCTCTTAAATAAAACCACTCCCAACCACTAACCCCTATCTGTTTGCATTTTGTTGCCTTTCTTTTCGGAAAAGTCACTCAAAAATGACTTTAGATATTTTAATTATGTTGTTACCCGAATTTTAAATTGAGTTTAGTGGCCCAACAATGAATATTTAAAATATAACAGTTAAACAACCAAGTTTATTTATTTATTTTAATTAGTATATACACAAAACATATACTAAAAAAATACAGATCATACTATATATATATATATATATATATATATATTAAATAGTAAATTAATAAAACAAATAATTTATTTATTTATTCAGCAAGATTAAAGCATAAAAACATTAACTCCACAAGGAGTTATCATTAATGGGGCTACAGATATGACTTTCCCTAAAGATAAACCAAGATACAAAATTATATTTATGCTCTAAAATTTTTTAGGGTCTTACATTCTCTCCATCTTCAAAAATTTTCGTCCTCGAAAATGTTTTTANTCCGAAAAAAGATAAGGATACTCCTTTTTCATAAACTCTTCTAACTCCCAAGTCATTTCCTGAGTCTCTTCATTCCAAAGCACCTTCACCATGTGAATATCCTTTCCACGAAGCTTCTTGGTTTGAACATCCAACACTCGCACTGGTCCAACATCTATAGTTAAGTCTTCTCTGACTTGAATGTCATCCACTTCTAGCACATGAGTTGCACTTGGAATATATTTCCTCAACTGAGATACATGAAACACGTTATGCAATTTTGCCAACTGTGGTGGCAGCGCTACCTCATAAGCTACCGGTCCAATCCTCGTAAGAATCTCATACGGCCCAAGAAACTTTGGTGACAACTTCTTTGACCTAATAGCTCTTCCCACTCCAGTTGTTGGTGTCACTCGTAGAAACACGTGATCTCCTGCCTCAAACTCTAGCGGTCTCCTTCTTTTATCTGCATAAGATTTTTGTCTGCTCTGAGTTGCCCGCATTCGCTCCTGAATCAGTTTTACCTTCTCCGTGGTTTGTTGCAACAACTCAGGCCCCACTATCACTGCTTCTCCATCGTGATACCAACACAAAGGTGTTCGACATCTTCTCCCATACAAGGCTTCAAAAGGTGCCATCCCAATGCTGGAATGATAACTATTGTTATATGTGAACTCTACCAAGGGTAAGATCTCACTCCAACTCCCAAGATGATCTAGCACGCACGTTCTTAACAAATCCTCTAAGGATTGAATAGTCCTTTCGGTCTGACCATCGGTCTGAGGATGGTATGCTGAACTCATCTTCAATTGCGTACCTAAAGCTTCCTGTAATGTTTGCCAAAACCTCGATGTGAACCTTGGGTCTCGATCTGAAACAATACTTGCAGGCACTCCATGCAATCTCACTATCTCCTGAATATACAACTCCGCTAACTTCCCCATAGACATTCTCAGATTGATCGGTAAAAAATGTGCGCTCTTAGTTAGTCTGTCGACAATCACCCAAATGGAATCATACCCCTTTACCGATCTTGGTAAGTGGGTTACAAAATCCATCGCGATACTATCCCACTTCCACTGAGGAATCTCTAATTGTTGCAACATTCCTCCTGGCCTCTGGTGTTCCACCTTAGCCTTCTGACATACCAAGCAAGCCGCCACAAACTCAGCCACATCTCTTTTCATTCCATTCCACCAGAATGACTCTTTTAAATCCTTATACATCTTAGTCATACCAGGGTGTATACTAAGACGACTCTTATGCCCTTCTTCCAATATCATCCTTCTCAATTCGGGTTTGTTCGGAACACACACCCTATTCCTGAATCGAAGAATACCATCTGCCCCTAATACAAAATCCTTGGCTTGATCGGTACCCAATAATTCTACAGTAAGTTGCAAACTTTGATCTTCTACCTGTTCTGCCTTTATCTGCTTCAAAAAGTCACTAGTAATTGTCAGGTGACTACACCAGATATGATCCTGATTCAATTGCAACCCCGAGTTCATATCCCGTAACTTCTCTATCAGCTCCAATTCTTTCACCATCAAGGCGGACATTTGAACTCGTTTTCTACTCAAGGCATCTGCAACGACGTTTGCTTTTCCTGGATGATATAGTAACTCAAAATCATAGTCTTTTAGGTACTCCATCCATCTCCTTTGACGCATGTTCAACTCCTTCTGATCGAATAGGTACTTTAAACTCTTGTGATCACTGAAAACTTGGAATCGTGCCCCATAAAGGCAGTGCCTCCACGTCTTCAAGGCAAACACCACTGTAGCCAACTCGATATCATGCGTAGGATAGTTCTTCTCATGCACCTTTAACTGACGAGATGCATATGCCACTGGTTTTCCATTCTGCATTAAAACACATCCGAGCCCTTGATACAATGCATCACAATACACTTCAAAAGCTTTGTCGGTTTCTGGGATAACTAGAACGGGGGCATTGGTCAATCTCCTCTTCATCTCCTCAAAGCTAGCCTCACACTTGTCTGACCAAACAAAAGGTTGATCTTTGCGAGTCAATTGAGTTAAAGGCCCTACAATTTTGGAGAAACCTTCCACAAACTTTCTATAATAACCTGCCAACCCTACAAAGCTTCTTACTTCTGTTACAGAAGTCGGTCGCTCCCAATTCAACACTGCCTCCACTTTTGTTGGATCCACTGAGATTCCTTGAGCCGATATAACATGCCCAAGAAATTGGACCTCTTTCAACCAGAACTCACACTTGGACAACTTACCATAAAGCTGACACTCCCTCAAGATCTCCAGCACCGTCCTTAAGTGTTCTGCATGTTCTTCCCGATCCTTAGAATAGATAAGAATGTCATCAATGAAAACAACTACAAACTTATCCAGACAAGACCGAAAAATTCGATTCATGTAATCCATGAAGATTGCTGGGGCATTCGTCACACCAAAAGGCATTACAACGTACTCATAGTGTCCATATCGCGATCTAAAAGCAGTCTTCTGAACATCCTCCGGCTTCACTAAAATCTGATGATAACTTGACCTTAAGTCAATCTTTGAAAACACACTAGCACCCCCTAGTTGATCCAGCAAGTCATCAATCCTCGGCAACGGATACTTATTCTTAATTGTAACCTTGTTCAGTTGGCGGTAGTCAACATACAATCTTGAGCTCCCATCTTTCTTCTTTACTAGGAACACTGGAGCTCCCCATGGTGATATACTTGGACGAATGAACTTCTTTTCTAAAAGGTCTTCTATTTGTTTCTTCAATTCTGCTAACTCAGCTGGAGCCATTCTATACGGAGCCATAGATATTGGACCAGCTCCTGGAACTAAGTCGATTGCAAAATCTACCTCCCGGCGTGGTGGTAAACCCGGCACCTCCTCCGGAAATACATCAGCATATTCTCTTACCACCGGTATGTCAATAATTTGTTCCTCTATGCTTTTCTTCTTTTCTTGGACCAACATTACAAAACAAATCGCCCCTTCATTGACATTTCGCAGAACTTCTCGAGGTGTTATCATATTTACACCATCTTCGTCTGGAAAGACTACCTTTTGTTGTCCGCAGTCAATAAGAACATGATTTGCGGTCAACCAGTCCATCCCGAGGATCACATCTAATCCTTGCAACGGCAGACACACTAAATTGACCTTGAACTTGCGTCCAGCTACTTCAAGCGGACACCCAATACAGATAGAGTTGGTTGATACTTGCCCTGATGTTGGTGTAGACACCACTAGCTCACACCCAAGATCACACACAGGTAACCCAAGCTCCCCCAAGCACGCAAAGGATATAAACGAATGCGATGCTCTAGAGTCAAACAAGACATATACAGAGTGTCCATATAGAGAACAAGTGTCGAGAATAAGATTACCTGATTGCGCGGCTTCAGCTCCTGACATGGCAAACACTCTACCCGCAGCTCGTGGATTTCCGCCAGACGGCTTCTGATACGATCCTTCCCCTAATGTTTTTCTCTCAGGGCAAGTATAAGACATATGTCCTGACTTGCCACAGGTAAAGCATTTCCTCTCCTCTGTCTTGCCTCTGATGAGTTTCGGACAATTTCGCCTGAAATGAGCTCCACCGCACTCAAAACACTTCAACACTCCTGGTTTGAACGGTGCAGACCTGACATAAGTTTTCTTCTGTTGTTGCTTCCGGAAGAAATTACTCTTCGAGGCCCGCACAACTTGGCTGGGATCAGCTTCGAGTAGCTCCACTGTTTTTGCCTTCTCAACTAGAGCGGGAAACTCCTTAATCTCCAAAGGCACAATCATCTTCATCAATTCGTGTCTCAACCCTCGTTCGAATCTCCGGCATCTCCACTCTTCAGACATGTTTTGTGTGTAGAAACGGGCCAAGTACTCGAATCTATCAACATAAGCTTGTACTGTCATTTCCTTTTGTTGTAGGGTCAGGAATTCTGTCTCCCTTTCAATCCTGGCACTGTTTGGAAAATACTTTTCCAAAAACCTGGTCTTAAAACTATCCCAAGTGATGACTTCGCCACGAGCTCTCATCAATTGTTGCATTCCGTCCCACCAGTACTCTGCCTCATCTTCTAGGAGGAAGGATGCATATGCTAGTTTCTGTTCCTCTGAGCAAGCCATCACTCGAAAAATCTTCTCGTTCCCTCTGATCCACGATTCTGCTTTGTCTGGAGTGGTCTTTCCATTGAATTTCGGGGGATCATGTCTCAAGAAATCATTTAAACCAGAATTATTCCTTGGCACCTGAGTAGCATGTTGTCGTTCCATCGCATTGACCATCTGGTCGACAGCTTGAGAGAACACATCAACCCTATGTGGTTGACTTTGATCGCTAGTCCCGTGTGTCATATTCTTTTAAACAAAGAAAATTACTTAGTATAATCACTCAATACACTAACACAACTATTACAAATATAGAGATACACAGTCAAAGCTAGTCGAGCTCACTTCCCCAAGGCCCAAAGATCTTCGAAAACCAGGCTCTGATACCAAAATTGTAACATCCCATTTTGATATTATGTCACAAGTCAAAAGCAATTCATTATGTTCTAAGCAGAAATACTTATAGGGAATTCCCTATAATTCTTATACCAGGGGAAATAAATCTTAGTCCATTACATCCACATGTAAGGCATTTATTACAAACTTG
>NC_028358.1:66773-90860 GCF_000741045.1 Vigna radiata var. radiata | reverse complement strand
ATATATATATATATATATATATATATATATATATATATATATATATATATATTCTCAGTATTTTTCTTCTACTACACATATTTTCTTCTCCTCTCTTATGAATGTTTGACTTGTTTTATATATACAAAATTCAGTCACATCTCCCAGGCATTTTCTCTTTTAACTACATATGTTTTTTTTGTGCGAATTCAAATGGTGTATTATCGATTTGAATAAATCAAATAGTTTTTATGTTTCACATTTCATTATTTTTACTCCTTTTGAATATTTTTATTTACTTTATTATTTTTTTACATGATAAGTGTTAAACCTTTCAATTTTTGGATAATATAAAAAAAAAACTTATCATTTTTATTCTTTTTTATCCTTACTTTTTATTTCATTTGAAATATTTTTGTTTCCTAAAGTAATTTTAATTATCTCTTTACTACTTCAATATTTAAAATGTTTTCTTTTATATATATATATATATATATATATATATATATATATATATATGACAATTTTCATTTTATCATATCCTTAATTATGCATTTTTTTTATTTGTATTATTTTGTTTAATAGTGTATAAAATCAGTTTTGAAGTACACTTTTAATCAATTTTACTTTTTTTAATATTTTTATTTGTTATTTACTTTTATAGTGTAAAATATTGTTTTGATGATGTTTTATAATATCATTTTTATTTTCTAACTCATTCTCGTAATAAGTGTAATTTTATTAATATAATAGTGTAAAAATGTTTCATTTGTTATAATACAATAATTTAGTATCATTGTAATAAATATTGTTTATCACTGATGGGTGTCGCGGCCCAATCAAATTTGATTGTATAATAAAGTGCAGTATAGCTAGGGAATGATCCTAGGTCGTCTCTCAAGGACCAAACTGCGGTTCAGAATCAGGTCTAACACATTGGGGGGTTTGAAATGTCGTTTGTGGATGCGGAAAAATTAAAATGAAATTAAAACGGTAAAAACGAAAATTCACGCTGGAACTAGGCAGCTCTGACCTTTGCTCAATGTTTTAACCATAACTTTTTCTACAGAGCTCTAAATGACATGAGGTTTTTTTTCCTGGAAAGTAGACTCAATTATCTTTAATTTGATATATAAAACGTAGCATTTGGAGCTCTGGTCTGGTTGCAGTTATTTTTTTAAAATCGAGTCCAGAAAGTGAAAATGCTAAACCCAACACTAGACTAAACAAGTAGCTAAACACAGTTAAATTAAATTAAATACAAAACTAAATTTAAGAAATTAAAAACAACTAATCCTACAATGCAAACTAATTTAAAGCTAAGGAAAATAAGCAACATATTTTTTTTAACAATTTATGTGACCTATATGCATCTACCAAATAAATTTAAAATTGCAATTAGTCTAAAATTGAACCTTGGCCGTAACTCTAGCACATCCAACTTGCAGCAATCTAATCTACTCCTATTTTTCTCTGCACCATTAAATCAATCACCATCTCCCATGTTCTTTTCTTCCAGCACGTCATCCACCCTCCACATGACCCGTGAGCAGCTGCACCTAAAATTAAATCCACGTCTCCCATTGCTCCAAGAAAAGTGCTGCCAGCAAAATGAAAGTGCTAACAAAATAAAAGGCTAATTTCTTCTCTGAAGTCGTGGCGGTGCTGGAACAAAACCATGACCGAGTGCATCCAAAAGTAAATCAACGGGTTTCAAAATGAAAGGGGCAAATCAGCGCTTCAATAATGAAAACAAATTTAAGCAAGTATGAATCAACTCAAACAATCAGCGTATGCACCAAAAATTAAAATAAGAAGCAAATATGTTTTTTTTTTATTCAACCAACTCCAAGCACCGTGAACATGTTCAAGGAAAATGCTCCCTCCCAAAAATGTTCCAGCCAAAAATCCTGAATTGAAGTGTGACGGCCCCTAAAAAAATTGGTCTGCCGAGAATGTGTGTGNGCCAAGTAAGTGACGGCTCCTGGCTTTCTAAGAGACCATGTGTCCAAAAATAATAGGGTGGGGTCCACCTCAAAACCCTAGGTGCCATGTGTCAAGTGTCCTACAATCTATGGGCTTTTCATAATTTTTAAACAATGGCCCAATGTGCAAAAGTTTATCTAAAAAGCTTAAACAATTAAATAACAAGACAACTAAAATTTAAAATGTTTAATTTGAGAGTCTTGAATTTATTTGGTGTCTTCCAAATGTCACAAATTGTGTTTCCAAAATTTTCCCTGAAAATAATAATGCAAATAATTAGCTCAGAAAATTCAAATTAATTAAAATTAGAATTTTCGGTCAAATTAAGCATATTTAAGAAAAACGGGAAAATACCGAAAAATTAAGCACAATTCCCTGATTAATTCTAGCACAATAAACTAAGTAAAGTTGAGAAAATATTGACTCATCAATCACTGTGCAATATAGATTGAATTTCAAAAAAGAGTAAATATTTGTGTCTAAATTTGAATTATTATTTATTAAATTTTGTTTGTATGATTTTGTTAAATGATGTATTATAATTTTTATTAGTGTATAAGAAAAAATATTTTATTATAATTTAGAGAAAAGAAACAATATTTGAAATATTTTAGACGTAATTTTTTTTAATTTTATATATCAACTTTCTTTCTTCAATTTGCAAAAAATTTATTTAAGTATTATTAATTACTTTGGTTTAAAATTTATACAATTATAATTTATTTTTAAATATTTAACAATAAAAAATAAAAATATGTTCTTTTAATACTAAATATTTAATAATGTGATTTTTTTTTTTGGTTATAAAAATAAATAAATTAATTTTAGAATAATAGAAAAGTTGGTACGAGCATGGATATAAGTATACTCTTATCTAAGAATGGAAATGAAACAAAAGTGTATATATAGTTAAATATAAAAATGGACATGAGAAAGAAATTTCACTTCAAAAATAAAAAAATAATAATTGTTTATGTTGAATAAATCCAAAGGTAGATGTCTTGCGACTCTACTCCAATCTTCCGATCGATCGATTTGAAGGTTGATCTGCAAGAAAACACTCTAATGTCCAAGTCAGTTGTATACTCTGATTAGAACCAACTTATTTAAAGTTTATCTAAGCTTGACTGTTGGAAAACATCATTTTCCACTTTCCAACATCCAATTTTTTTAGACTAATTTTAACTTATCTACCCAATTAACTCCATGGTTAAATTATTATGTTATAAATTTAGTTTTACCATAGTATTTACCCGGAGAAATTAGAAATGAGTGTGTACACTTATATTTGATTATAGCATTTAGTATGAAAGTCGAGAAAATTTTAAATAGATATCCGAAGGTCTTTCTTTAACATACCTACTCATAAAAAACAGAGAACAATATATTTTAGAATTTCAAACTAGATGTTTCATACTAGATGAAAAGAAAATGGTCTCTTTTTAAGTAATATTGAAATTACAATTATCCTTTAAACAAGGAAAAATCAAAAGTGACATGGATCAAGTGAAGGTTGGAGGAAACTGAGTTTTTGACGATCGATCAAAATTGTTATTTATATATGTTTGCTCCAATGCTTTCCAACTTCACTCAACTATTTTTTAGTCCATGTTCAACAACCCACTACATGTTCATGCTGTTCTAAGTCCTTTTCTAAGAGACTTTGGAAATTGTCGAGGAAAGAGAGTTCAAGAAAAAATTGACAAAAGCAGCTTTTGTAACAAATATCAATTTGTCGTTTTCTCTTTTATAAATATCATGTTCATATTCATATTCACTCTCTTACTGACTTCTGCATTTTTTTCTGCCACGCCAACAAGGACTTGTACCATTCCTTGTTCAAACCTTACAATCTCCTTCTTCTTTTGTTTTATTAAATTTAATGATTCTGTCTACATCTGTTTTAACCGTTGATACATCAATCAACATGGAAATTTTGGTTGTTGGAGTTAAATCATTTTTTAATATTGTAGTATTTATTCTAAATTTCAGGAACTAAAAATAATAAAACTAGTGATGATATTAGAGGGAATCAATGATAATATTAACTTATTTAATGAAAAACTTTTGACAAAATTTCTTCTCATATTATTTTTTATGGTTTTTATTCTTACGTGTTTGTAAGGGTTTAATATTCTTTTTATATGTTGTTGTTTAGTATGATACTGCTTATTATTGTCATATGAGGTGACTCACTTCCTACCAAGTCAAGTCGTTTCAAAAGTCACTATTAAAGTTGCATTGCATTATTTCCTTAAAACAAATAATAAATGATCTGATTACAACAACCAAGAATTTGTCCAATATATAAAAACAATACATGGTAATTTAGTTTCCGAAATAAAATAATTCTTATTTATTTTTTAAATAAGTATAAGTTATTATAACAATAATTCTGTAATTGTTACAAAAGACTTAATATCAAACACGAAGAAATTGGTCAAAAGTAGGAATTAAGATATTTTGCAGTCCAAACTGACTGCGCAAATCTTATCCTCTAAAACATTTTCTTTTATTAAATTCAAGCACCAAGACTTCTTTTAAAATCTGCACTTTTTTTGGTGAGGGAAAATTAAGCACAGAGAAAAGAAGATAACAATACTTCCCAGCTTAAGTTAATTAATCTTTCATGGCACTTCATTGGATAATATGAACATGTTGATTGAATAAGTTTTTTAATAAAATATTTATAAATAAGTCTTTACATCCGTAGTAAGACTTAACTATTGAAATAGAATTTTGTTAAGATTCTTAAGATAAAAAAAAATACAAAAAAATTAATAATTCAAAGACTCATCTGTAAAAAATATTTCTTAAGTATGATATAATTAAGATATGTAAAAATATATATTTAAGTATTTTTATTATAATTTTTTAAATTACTTTTTATTTTACATTTTGTAGTTGTCGTATCATTTTTAAGACATGCATATTCACTTCTATGTTTACACAAGGATAAGATCATTTCAGCAATGTGTCAGTGAATGGATTCTTACTCTTCGATATAGATCCATTATTTTTCTATATTTTCCTGTCACCTAATATTACAATTGTAGTAATAAAGAATATCAAGAAATTTAAAAAAAAAAAAAACTCACACTTTCATATTTTTTTAGTTTTATTTAACTAGGTTTCAAATGAATTTTACTTATTTTATTTGGAAATTTGTGTTTTTACTTTAGAAATATTGTTTATATACGAGAAAATATTTTTAAATTGAAGAAATTGGATGTCACATAAAATCTCTTCTGTAATAATTTCTTTCAAAAATTTAGTACATTTCATACGAAAACGGTAATTAAAAGTATAACTGTATTTTCCTTACACTAAAAAACACATAGTCTACTTTATATTTCTATTATTAATTATTATAATTTTTGTGGAGCTCTTTCCATTTTATTTTTTAAATAATAACCTTATATTTTTGTCAAAATATTCCTTATATTTATGGTCAAAATTTAAAATAAAAAGCAATAAATTGAACAAGTTTAAAATTAGATGCCCATTTTAATGAATCAATAAACAGATACAACCAATAAAATTGAAATAATTGAATTAGTTTAACATTTTCATAGTATCAAATCGAACTTAAACTGAACTAATGAATTAATTAAGTTTCACTTTTGAAACATACAATTAGTTGTAACGTAAACTACTTTCACAAATTAGTTATAGATAGACTATGAAGGGAAGTGGTTTTAGAAAGGGCAATAGAAAGTTGGATTTTTATGGAAAAGTTGGGTTCTATTTGCAATGAATGGACGGAAATCAAGTGAATCAAATTCACTTTCTAGGAGTTACTCAAAATGTTTGTATTCCAACTACATATATTTTCTTCATGTCTGCCATATGGGTTTGTCTACCACTTAAAATAGAAAAGAAAGAAAGTATATAATAATTATTATTCTTATTTAAATTTAGTTAAATATCAAATCTATTTTTTTTGTTAAAAAATTATATTTATAAAATATTTAAAATTTTAATATTTTTCAGTTATATTTAACTTATTTTATCACCAAGTGAGTGTATGTGATATTTATTTTGTATTATTGTTACTTACAAAAAAACAATTTTTTTTTATTATATCTCTTTATTGTAATTATTTTTCCTTTGAAGTGAAAAATCTTTATAATAGAAAGATAAACATAACATTATAAATTTAGACAGTTAAACAAAGAAAAAATTGAAATTTTAATGATTTTTATAAAAATTCAATTAAAATTATAAAAAGTTTAGGTATCTATTGCATGATAAAATTTATTTAATTATACCTATTACGTAATAAAATTTATTTAATAATAAATCAATTGAAAAATATACTTAATTAATAATAAATGACTACCTAACCTCCACTAATAACAAAATCAAACAATGTAATCAAGAAAAGAATGGTGAGTTTAAAATAAAATAAAGAGAAAAAAAAATAATGATTTTAAAATAAAATAGATTAATGCTAAAGTTTGAAATATACTTTTGATAGAAATAATTAGACAAAACGTCTCCCGATTAAAACAGTAAAGCAGTAAAAGAGTGGAGACAGATCAGGAATGGGATGTGGGGGCATTAGTTCTATTATATATACAAGTGTTGTGGGATGCATCTCCTCCACATCAGTGTTCATTCCCTTTCCCTTTTGTTCCTTCTCCTTTAGAATAATGGACACATCTCTGGTGTTTACGGTGCAGAGACGGGAGCCAGAGCTGATAGCTCCGGCGAAGGCCACTCCTCGAGAAGTGAAGCTACTCTCAGACATAGATGACCAAGACGGGTTAAGGTTTCAGATTCCAGTGATACAGTTCTATCGATATGATCCAGCGCTGGCAGGGAGAGACCCTGTTGGGGTTATCAGAGAGGCTTTGGCCAAAACGCTTGTGTTTTACTATCCCTTTGCAGGTAGGCTGAGGGAAGGAGCCGGTCGGAAACTCATGGTGGACTGCACAGGGGAAGGTGTTTTGTTCATTGAAGCTGATGCAGATGTCACACTTGCTCAATTTGGCCACGCTCTTCAACCTCCTTTCCCCTGCTGGGAGAATCTTCTTTACGATGTTCCTTTCTCCCAAGGAGTTCTTCACACTCCCCTTCTCCTCATCCAGGTATATTCATTCATTCATTCATTATTCACACTTCAACCATCTTTTCAACCATCTTTCTTCGTAAAGGAAAAAGTTGCACAAACGCACTTTAGAAGCATAATAAAAAAGCATAGTATACTTATAATACTTGAGCAACAAGAGATTAAAAAATTGAAAAAATATGATGATAAGATTTTGCATGTGAAAACACGTGAGTTGACAAAGCATACGAGTGCGTGCAGGTAACGCGCCTGAAGTGCGGGGGTTTCATATTCGCGCTCCGTCTGAACCACACCATGAGTGACGCAGCGGGTCTGGTCCAGTTCATGAACGCGGTGGGAGAGATAGCTCGCGGGAGGCAGGAGCCATCGGTCCCACCTGTGTGGCGCAGAGAACTTCTGAACGCGCGGGACCCACCGCGAGTGACGTGCATCCACCGCGAGTATGACGTCGTCCCCGACACGAAAGGCACGATCATCCCCGTGGACGACATGGCCCACCGCTCCTTCTTCTTCGGCCGCAGCGAACTTTCGGCCATCCGGCGCCTCCTGCCCCCTCACCAGAGCCAGTGCTCCAGCTTCGATGTCCTGACCGCGTGCCTATGGAGGTGCCGCACCCTGGCCCTGCAACCCGACAGCGACGAGGAGGTCCGCATTATATGCATCGTGAACGCTCGCTCGAAATTCAACCCTCCTCTGCCAGAAGGTTACTATGGCAACGTTTTTGCTTTCTCCGTGGCGGTTACGACTGCGGGAAAGTTATGCGAGAATCCGTTGGGGTATGCTTTGGAGTTGGTGAGGAAAGCGAAGGCGGATGTGAGCGAGGAGTACATGCATTCGTTGGCAGATCTGATGGTTACTCGAGGACGGCCTCACTTCACGGTGGTGAGGTCGTATCTGGTGTCGGATGTGAGACGAGCGGGGTTCGAAGACATTGATTTCGGGTGGGGTAAAGCTGTGTATGGAGGACCGGCGAAGGGCGGTGTTGGAGCCATTCCTGGTGTGGCGAGCTTTTACATACCCTTCAGAAATGATAAGGGAGAAGAAGGTTTGGTTATGCCAGTTTGCTTACCCTCTGAAGCCATGCAAAGGTTTGAGAAGGAGTTGGACTCTGTGCTCAACAATAGCCTTCCACCAACTATCAATACTATTTCATCTTCAAATTCCAGGCAGCTCCTTCTTTCTTCCTTGTAGTCTAAATTACCAATCCAGGAACAAATTCCACCTTCTTCTTCTCTCTCTCACAAACCCATCACTATACTACTTTCTACCGCCACTATATCAAGTACTATTTCTCTCTTTAAATATTATTACTTTTTAATCCTTTATCTTTTGTACCTTTTGTCTCTGTTGAAAGTAAAGTTTGAGTTGAGAAAGCGTTGCTAATGACATTATACATAGATTAGTATATACTTTCACAAATTCCCAAGTATCTAAATTATGTAATAAAGACGTCGTCCGAAATTATATGTTTATTACTTTAATTTTTAATAATTTTATATTTAGTAATTAAATAAATAAGACATGATAAATTTTAAATACAATTTGTCTAAAATTTTATTCTAATTTTAAACACATGACCTCACATCAATTTAAATTTAAAGTTTATAAAATAAATAATATATTTTTCAAGTGTAACTCCTAAGTATAAGAAATATAAAATTTATGCCAAAATTAAGTGACATTTTATAAAGATATAATAAAGCTTAGGACTGTATAATATTTCAAAACACACAAAGTTCTATATTAGAGTGGATTTTTCTAACTACGTAGATTTACAAAGAAATTTTCATAAAAAAGACTTCATAGTCCGCTCTATTATTAAGAATTAGAAAGAAGTATAAATGAATAATTTTATTTTTCAAACAGTTTTGGACTTTTCCTTAAATTAAGATAAGTGAATTTTGTAGGCATTTTCATGAGGCCTCCATACTAAAAAAGAAGATATTTTTACCAAGTATATTTTCTTGTGTTGCAATTATGTAGTGTAATAACATTTTCTTCCTTTAACATTTTCTTCCTTTGACTTATTATAGAATATGAGCGAAGAGAATGCTTGGATGTATGAACATTGTTATACATATATCTATTTGATATTGTCATAAAATATTGTAGAAAATTGTAAAATATATGTATGTTTAGGTATTGTCAAGTATTGATTTTTGAAAAAAAAAATCTGTTAATAATATTACATGTTAAAGTTCTCAACTTATTGATAGAAAAACTTGATATTAATATATGTCTTTATATAAATAATAGATGGTAAATAAAATAAACTTACTATTCTTTTGTTTAAATAGTTTGAGAAGATTTCTTATGTAAAGTACAACATCATATAATAATAGTACGTTGATTGATATAGTTAATGTCAATTACACCTACATTAAATGTTAGTTCCTACAAAATGTTTAATTAATTTACTATATATTGTTCAATGAATTATGTACTCGTTGGTTGATAAACAAAGTAAATTAAATTTGTTTTCTTTCCTTCATTAATGTATTGACGTACATTTGTGTTTCTACTCTTTTTATACCCATGAGATGAATAAGTTGAGGCTCTTAGTTTCCCCTCATCTAAACATACCATAATAAATTATCAATGTATATATATAATAAATAACAACTATAAAGGTTTAAAATGTTAATTTACATAATCCATAATTGCACATAAGTTCTTTTTAATCCTTTTATCGATTCAATTTCCAACAGACGTGTAATATGTTTAGTTTTATTTACAAAATGATTTCTTTTACCGCACTTCTCTTACTACATTAATTTTTGAACCGTGGTTAATTTAGGTCGTTAAAGAATAATTTTACATTAATAATTAGAGGTAAATTACATGATAAAATTATAAAAAAAAATCAATTTATTACTAAGGTAAATTGAATAATAGAAACATACACGAATAAATAGGAAAATAAAGAAAAAATTAATACAAATAATATGAATTTATTAAAATCAATATAATAAAATGCATAGTTTCAATCCCATATATATATATATATATATATATATATATATATATATATATATATATTACAATCCATCAATAATTAAAAAGAATCTGTGAAATTCATAATTGTTAAAAGAAGTTAAGAAACAAAAAACTTATATCTAGAAACACTTAAGTAACTTTAAGACCTATACAAACTTTCATTTCCGACAATACTTTTATTAATTTATTAATTGTTTAAAATAAGAGATCAAAAATGGGGTCAAATACACATTTTAAAGAATGAGGTGTGAGAAAAAAACGAGTGAAGGAAGAAATTGCGCATAAGGCACAACAATACTGAGTTTAGAGATAAAGAAAATAGAAATAGTGACAGTTTGGGAATATTAAATACAGCTTAATAATTTATTATTATGGAAATAAAAAAGCTTTGGGTTGGGAAGGGAACACGTGAGCAGGAAGTAGAAGGGTTAAAGGGTGCCACGTGAGGTCACAAAATCGTAGGAGCCAATGAAAGAAGGAGCTGGGATCTTGAGTTTGCCCTTCTCTTACTTTTCCTTTTCACTCGTGTCACATAACTAAACGAAAAGAAAAAAGAAAAAAAAAAAAAAACACAAAGCCACTTTCCTTCCACGCCTCAAATGCAGTTCGCGGTTCAAATTCTCCACCATGGCATCTTCTTATTCTCGCTGCTTCTCCAACAAAAATCTATGCTTTACAGTACTAATTCCTGAATGAGTTAAGTTAGTAATACCATGGTTCTTGAATTGCAGTAATGGAGATTGCGCTCACTTGCTTCTTCTGTGGCAGAGTCCCACCCACGCTCAAATTGGGGCCTGCTGCAACTGCAACTCCAACTCTAACTCACCACTTCCCTTGTAACAATGCCTCCACCCACCTGCTTTCTTCCTTCCCCCCTTCGCTTCGACTCTATCGCCTGATTCCGAACGCTACTAACAGCACCCAACCCAAGGTTTCCACCAACTCTAAAACCAGAAGAAGGAGAAGAAGAAGTAGCGAGACTCAGCTGGTGGTGGAGGATGCTGCTGCTGTCCATCACAACGGAGACCCAATTGGGAAGAAGGATCTCGGGAAGAGTGTTATGAGATGGATTCGCGACAGCATGAGGGCCATGTCGTCTGATTTAGCTGCGGCGGAGATGCTGGGAGAGATGGAGTTGTGGGAGCGCATGGGACCGGGTCTCCCTTTTATTATGCAGGCACAGCCCTATCTAAATGCGGTTCCTATGCCCATTGGCCTTGAAGGTGTTTGCTTGAAGGCCTGCACGCACTACCCCACTCTGTTCGACCATTTTCAGAGGGAGCTTCGCGCTGTTCTCCAAGACCTGCAGAACGACAACTCCATTCAGGACTGGCGGGACACCAAGTCTTGGAAACTGCTTAAGGAGCTCGCCAATTCAGGTTTCTCTTTATTTCTCCTGACCTAAACACTTACTAATCAAAATTAATTTACTATATTATGCATTCGGTGCTCCCACCGCCTGAACCAACTCTGTCGAGGAAACCAATTCAAATTTCTTATGTCAATTCGAGATGTAATAAGTTGACATGTGAAAGTTGCAACTGTTGCTACAATTTATGAAGGGGGTGACTCTTGGAATTTTGAGAAACAATTACTTGTTGCTTATTCAGAATCTCTATAAGTCATTCACTACTCTGTAAACAGAGGTTATTGGGATGAGAAAAACCTTCAACCTGAAGAATGGGTTACTCTGACTGAGAGCGGTCGTGTAGTGGAGAGGATTCTTTCGTCGAGAAAACTTGTAATCTTACGACGTAAAAAATATGAGATACGGTCCCCATGGACAAAGTTTCAGGATCGAGCCTCGTTGATATATATATATATATATATATATAAAAGTGATTAGGAGGGGAAATCCTACTAAAAATGGTCAGTCAAGTTTCCCAAAAGAGATGAGTCATCGGTAAAGTTGGTGAATATTCTATACCAATTACTTGATTACGAAAAAATGTGTTAAGATGAAGCTGTGTATTTTCTATTTGTGGTGTCTTTGTGTGTATCTCATATCTTTGATCCCTGTTCAATGGGAGGGGATTTTTCTATCAGTTTCTTTTAACTCAAGAAATGGTCTTAGTGTCTAATGGTTCATTTACAGCTCAGCATAGGGCAGTTGTGAGAAAGATAGCACAACCCAAGAGTGTCCAAGGCGTTTTAGGAATGGACTTGGGAAAGGTCAAAGCAATACAGCACAGGATTGATGAATTCACCAATCGCATGTCAGAATTACTCAGTGTCGAAAGGGATGCTGAATTGGAGTTTACGCAGGAGGAATTGGATGCCGTTCCTAAACCAGATGATGTTTCTGATTCTTCAAAACCTCTTGATTTCTTGGTTAGTCATAGCCAACCTCAACAAGAACACTGCGACACCATTTGTAATTTAAATGCCATCAGTACCTCTACAGGTCTTCTCCTTTTGCTCTTTTCTTTTCACTTATTCAGACAAATTATGATCTTGCATTGACCTTCCTTCTAAAATTTAGTCTTTCCTTTATGTGTTTGCGTGCTATATAAGAAGTTGAACTGTTCACATGCTAATGAGTTATATGATCTGATGTAGTAAACTACAGGAAATTCATTAATATTTTAGATATGGACTATATAAAACATCTTGTTGAAACATACTCGCAGTCTGTTTTCCAATCAATTCAGTTATTGAGATATATCTCCATTTTCTTTTGTTCATTTTGAGGAAGCCTCATAAATGTACTGCATCTACTCAAGAGTCAGATATTTGTTGATTTTATTGATGTTTATGCTTTTTGTACCCAATTGTTTTTAATGGAAAATCAGTCTAAGCCGTTTCTCTCTTTCAAATGTTTTTGTCATGAAATAAAGACTCAATTCGGTTTTCCAATTTGTTCTTTGCAAAGTGATCATGCTTGCCAACATTTGTCTTAATTCTTTAAAACATTTAGAGATTATCCTGAAATTCTTCACCAATCATTATGTGATCATGCCTGTAAGCAAACCGGGTGGCCAAATTCAGAATGTTGATATCTTTACTAAAACCACTTGAGCATGCTTTATTTACTGCATCTAATATTGGGTGAAAGTATATATTACTGAGGTTAGAAAGTAGATACACGTGGAAATGATAAACACCCAAACACTTAGGAAACCCAACCTCAAAAGCTAGCTATTAAGGAGATAGAATCAAACACTTAAATACTCTGCAAACATCCCATACTTGATTTGGGACTTAGGTACTCCATACTCAAATTCCAATCCCAATCGTAGATTTAGACCTAAATGAACCTTTACTCATCTTGGTTTAGAATGTAAATTATAAGTACGTGTGGTCTTTTAGATCACTTGGATGTCTATACTCTAATTTAAAAACCCAAAGAAAATCAATAAGCTATATTTAAATGTCTATATGATGCATAAGCATTTCGTCTTAACTGATGGGGTGCATGCACAGGATGCTAGTTATATCAATTTAGTCTTTGTAACTTGTACTTAAATCCAGTCTGCCTGCTATGGTCATAATTCATTTTGTAAACAGGACTGGGGGGAATGCATCTGGTTTTATTCAAGGTTGAAGGGAACCACCGGTTACCACCCACTGCTCTTTCACCCGGAGACATGGTTTGTGTAAGAACATACGACAGCAGGGGTGCAATTACAACTTCTTGCATACAAGGGTTTGTGAACAGTTTTGGAGATGATGGCTATAGTATTACAGTTGCTTTAGAGTCACGCCATGGTGACCCTACGTTCTCTAAACTTTTTGGGAAGAATGTGCGCATTGACCGTATTCAAGGACTGGCTGATACACTTACCTATGAGGTATTGCAATCTATTTTTTGATTTCTTGGATGAGTGTTGTTAACAACACTCTCTCTCTTTCTAACACATTCTCTGATGTTAGTTAAAATTCACTGAAAAGTACAAAATCATGGGATGAGAGGGACTCATTATTTGCTTTCCAATAATAGTTTGTCCTCAAAAGAGCATGATGCTAGCATTTTTTATTGTGTTTACCCAAAAATTTTGTGGCTATGAGAAACATTAGTGAAAAAATTGGGAAGGGTGCAATGATTTCTATGAAATCTGAAGCTAAGAAGTTTTGATTAGAGATCCAAATGAAGGTGTAATGAGTGTCTACTATTTGTGTTTAGTCAAGTACAATAAAATAAAATCATCAATATCTAAAGACAAAAAAAATATGGTCAACTATTAATTAGTTAATTAAACTATTTTTATTAGGAAGGTGAACAAATCCAATAATTAGGAACATATTTACTATATAAACGGTCAATATGCATCTTCCTTTTCGTAATCCTAGTCCACAACTTCTTTACTACTAGAAAGTTGATGTTAAATCTTGACAGTTGACAATATAGAAAGATTATCATCCCTGACCACTTTTATCATAATGACTTTGCTCTCTTATATGCTTGGTAGAGCTGTCAAAATAGGTCATTCACTCCGGCTCAGCCCACCACGGATGGGCTACTTAGTGAACCAACTCAATCTGGCTCACTTATTAGTGAGCTTAAGAAATTTGAACCTAGTCCGACCCACCATGGTTGGTGGGTTAAATAGGTTACTCACTTAACATTGTTTTTAATATGTATCTAAAATAAAAAAGTCCAAATCTATTTTAAAATTTTGTTTATTCTCATTTTAGATAATAAATAAATCATTCATCCCAAAATTTGTCATGGGCGTGGGTCTCTCTCCCCCAAAATTTAAAAAAAAAAAATTGCTTGTGTTTTAGGCTAGATTCTTAAGTTAAGAGCGAAGTGGATTTTCTTTTACATCTGGGTTGGTGAGTCAACCTGGCTCACCACGAGTTCAATCCGGATGAACTGGGTTCTTAGTGGGCTGAGTCCATTTTTGGTCCAAACTGAAATTTGCAATTTTTTTTAACCTAACCCGACTCGAATACGTGATGAGCAGGGTTGACTCACGGGTTTTAACCCATTTTGACAACTCTGCTGCTTGGCTAGCTGCGGAAGTTAGTAGATTCAAAATTTCTTATTTATATTATGTAGGTATTCCCCAAGGTTATGAAAAAAGAAACATGTATGTTTCGTTGTATTTAAGAAATTCTATGATCTACTTAATTTAAATCTTTGATTTATTATAGCTGTCTTCTCTGCCTTGCCAAGGTGCTCTAGGGGTTAAGGAATTGCTGATGTTATGTATGAATAATATTTATATATTCTGCTCTAATGATTATATGTTGATTACTCATCATACATTAGCATCTATTGAACTGTGATAGAAACAATAAGAATTGAACGGAAAAATTCTAGTGGACTTAGTGTTGTCAATATTTCTGTTAATAATTGGGAAGCATGATTTGGTGATAAGATACAAAACGACAGTGTATGTAGTCTTGAGCCATGATTAAAAAGTGTATATTTCTTTTTCTGAAGAATAGTCATTCATTACTTCAAAGTTTTAAGTTCATTAACTGCATTTGATCCGGAAACATATGTGCTTTTAGTCATGAAATAATTTGTAAATGGTGCTCATCGTTATTTACTATCCTTCAGTTACTTGTGTTAGAAGAGTGCATGAAAAAATCTTGATGTCTTGGAGTAATTTGAAATATCTTATATGATCTCTTGAGATTAGTTTTCATATTTGCTTATATTTTCATCATTTATTTCCCCATTTAATCCAGATTATGAGTCTACTATTAATATAGATGAGGCTCAATGTTAAATGTTGTGACATTATACCATATAAAATCAATATTGATTTCAGAATATTCTATTTCTTTTCTCTCCTTGTGTTCCCTCAACACCTAAGTTCTATAATTTCAACAACTTTATTTTATAGTGGATAGTTTGTTGCTGGCATTGCTGTCTTATTTCTTTTAATTTGTTTTGCATGACCCAGTCTGTAATAAAGCATAGGTCAGCACCTTATTTTTTAACTTTTGCTTTATTTCCTTTGCCTTCGAGGGTGAAAAATAGTACTAATTGTCCTTAGTGAACTTATTTCTTCAGTGATCTTGTGGTCTATGAAAATGAATAACTTAACTATTATGTTGATAAAGTGAATACGTAGTAATAAATTCGATTACCATTTTGAGTTGTGGGGTAAAACATGTCGTGTGGTTACAACATTCTGCCACTTGCTATGGAAAGGTCAGGCATTGTGAAATTTTTAAACGTGTTAACTACCCAGCACCTACTTATTCTGCCAAAAAGAAATTTTACATTCTGGTGATCTCAGCTTTGTACAAATTAATATAATTAAGATAATTCACAGTGATGGTTCTGGTTTTTTAATTTCATTACAATTGTAGTGCTTAATTCACTTAATTTATGTGTAAATACACATAATTTATAAAGCTTTTGACTTTATCAGCGGAACTGTGAAGCTCTAATGCTGCTTCAGAAGAATGGTTTGCGTAAGAAGAATCCTTCAATTTCTGTTGTTGCTACTCTGTTTGGAGATGGGGAAGATGTTGCATGGCTAGAGAAGAATGATTTTGCTGACTGGGCAGAAGAAAAATCTGATAGAATTTTAGGAAGTGACAGCTTTGATGATTCTCAACGGAGAGCAATTGCACTGGGTTTGAATAAAAAGAGGCCTGTGTTGGTTATCCAAGGCCCTCCCGGTACAGGCAAGACTGGTTTGCTCAAGCATCTTATAGTATGTGCTGTTCAGCAAGGTGAACGGGTTCTTGTTACAGCACCTACTAATGCAGCTGTAGATAACATGGTTGAAAAACTTTCTAATGTCAGATTAAATGTTGTGCGGGTTGGAAATCCAGCCCGGATATCAAAAACAGTGGCATCGAAGTCTTTGGAAGAAATTGTAAATGCTAAGCTTGCAAGTTTTCGCGAAGAATATGAGAGAAAGAAGTCAGATTTAAGAAAAGATCTAAGACATTGTTTAAGGGATGATTCACTAGCTGCGGGCATACGGCAACTTCTGAAGCAGCTGGGAAGGTCACTGAAGAAAAAGGAAAAGCAGATAGTTAATGAAGTTCTATCCAGTGCTCAGGTTGTGCTTGCCACTAATACTGGAGCAGCTGACCCTTTGATCCGAAGACTAGATACTTTTGACTTGGTCGTCATAGATGAAGCTGGACAGGCAATTGAACCCTCTTGCTGGATTCCTATATTGCAAGGTAAGCGGTGTGTTCTTGCTGGTGATCAATGCCAACTTGCTCCTGTCATACTATCTAGAAAGGCCTTGGAAGGTGGTCTAAGAATATCTCTATTGGAAAGAGCTGCAACTTTACATGAAGGGATTCTCACCACTAGGTTAACTACACAATACCGAATGAATGATGCTATTTCTAGTTGGGCTTCGAAGGAGATGTACGGAGGATTGTTGAAGTCCTCTGAGACTGTATCTTCTCATCTTCTTGTAGACTCTCCTTTCGTCAAGGTAGTATGCCCATCAATGATATCTCCATCTTCATTGAAGTGAAATTATTTTATTTTTTTTATATCTTGGTCTTTAATTTCTAGAGATGCTACTCAAAATCTTTCAAGTGATTTGTGAACATTCTACAAAACAAATTTTTCTAGACAGTATCATGTTTTTCTTTGATATTGATACCCTGGCACTGTTGATAAAGGGGCGAAAGAATCTTTGTTGAATAGCAACAAGCTTCAAATTTGATTCAACGTAGTACAGCCTAAAAAGGGAAATACTAGATGACAATGCTCCTGAGAAATTAAAGACCGTGGACTCTCCTAAATGCGTTACATTACGCTGTTTAACTACCAGATACTTAGGTCCAATGCAAGGGTCATAATCATGGTCTTAAATTTAAAACCTTGGTCTTATAAGAAACCCTCACTGGAGCATGCTAATGTGACATAAAAGGGTCTTAGATAAGACTTTGGATCATAATAATAAAATATTATTTTTTGGGTGGTTGTACTTGTATTAAAGTGTAAATAAAAAACTGTACAGACCTTTGCATCAGGTAAAACTTGTCAGATCTTTAAGAGTGATGTGTCATTGTGGAAACCCACATAAATTAAAATAAAACCTTATGATGTGACCCTTGTATTGAAGATGACCTCGATAGACGATATAATGCTACAAATGCTCAAAAGACAACTTTTCATGAAAGAGATTTGTCAAGACTTACTGTATGAATGTAGCAAATGAAAGATCAGCTTCTTGTTTGTTGCAATTTTATGGACTGTTTTACTTTTGCCATATTTTGCTTATTAAATGGATGGAAAGTTTGACTTTGCTGTTGTTGCAGCCTACCTGGATAACACAATGCCCACTACTATTGTTAGATACCAGAATGCCATATGGAAGTTTGTCAGTTGGTTGCGAAGAGCATCTAGACCCAGCTGGAACAGGCTCACTTTATAATGAAGGAGAAGCTGAGATAGTTTTGCAGCATGTCTTTTCCTTAATTTATTCTGGTAATGACATTTGACTAAGGTTTAAATTTTGGCAATAGCTTATAACATAAAACATTTTCCCTTATGAATGATTTATAATTAGCGAAGAAACTGCAAGAACAAAACACAATGATTAAGATTGAAAGATGACAGGCGGGCAATAAATGGTATTTTGGTCACTACCCCTACGCCCAACTACTATAATGAATGGACCTTTAACATTAGACAAATATGGTCTATTCCTAAAGGTGTTTTCGTCCATACCTTGGCGCATGAGTCTGTTCTCTTCATTCCTCGACATCTTCTAAAATTAACCGTCTTGCCAAGTACTAGATGTCAAAATTTAGGTTTTCACACTATAATTAAGAATGTATAGAAAGAGTATAAAAAATAGTGTCAGCGTCTCTCTACTGCTTCCAAACCTCATTAATATTTAAAGCATATTATATTTAATCCAAGAAAAAGGATATTACTGCATTTTATTTTATGTCATCATACTTCGCAATGCACTCAGGCTTTCAAGTTTTGAAACCTTATTTTCTATTTTGCTGATGTAAGATTTTCTTTTTAATTTGAATCTGAAATGTGGCGTTCACCTAACCGCTATGCTATTGTAGTGCAATCCTCCCCTTAATATTTGAGCATAGTATTTTGAATCCAAGTAAAAAGAAAATGCTATTACTGCATATCACTTTTTGTTCTCATATTTTAGCAAAGTAAGTTGTCTTTCACGTTTTTGAAATCTTTTGATTCAACTTATGTCATTTGTGTTTGCTGATGTAAGTTCCTTGTTAATTTGAACCGGAAATGCAGGTGTTAGCCCAGCTGCTATTGCAGTGCAATCTCCCTATGTTGCTCAAGTACAACTTTTGAGGGACAGGCTGGATGAGTTTCCAGAAGCCGCAGGCACAGAGGTTGCAACCATTGACAGTTTTCAAGGTCGGGAAGCTGATGCGGTAATTTTATCGATGGTATGATCCAAATCCACTTTTTAATCCATCATTTCAACAATGTTATGGTTAACAAATAAAAATAAGTTATTACTTAATGAAAAAGCAAAAGAAAAATTGCCCTTACCTCTCTTAAGGTCTTCTTAAATGACAATTATATCCTTTCTAGTTTTAAAAGAAAAATCATTCCCTATACAATACCACATTTGTTTCTTTTTAAGTATCACGTAAGTTTTTTGTTCACATACCAAGAAATGCAACAATTATTTTTTCCTAAAATAGTTATGAAGTTCTTAATTTAGCCTTTTTATTTATATTATACAATAAATGCACTTGAGTTGTTTTTCATTTCCACTCTTATGATAAGTATATAAATTAATTAAAAGTTTGATGGAAAGTAAGGATATAATTAAGGAAAACTAATTAATCTTGAACTTAAAACACACACAATCCGACACTTGGAAAAAATGGAGTAATAAAGGAGTATACGTGTCACTTTATTAAAATCACATTACAGAGTAAATGCCTATCTAAGGGAAAAAACTTACATACAGTACCTACAGTACTGTTGGTGCTATTCTTCAATCATATTCAGAGTTTTACTCTGGCAATATGTAATGCATTTGATAAAAAAGCATATTACCAAGGTGAAACTTTTAATATAATTGAGGAGCACTTATACAAATTAAAGGGGTTGTGAGTATCATTTAAAGACTTTAATATGAGGTAGTGCAATTTTCCCAAAAATAAATGTTTGGAAAGTGTCAATAAACATGTGAAAGTTACATTATGATCACAATACACCATTTAGAGTAGGATGAAGCCAGTTAAATGAATTTCCTTACATCCTATTCCTATAGAAGATTTCATCATATGACATCTTTTCAATAACTGAAGTTTGGTCATCTTAGTTTATTTTAGTCATCACATTAAAAGAATGGTTTTTATTTCTCTTGTGCTTCCTTATGCAAGAGGTTTTTGGGTTTGAAATATGGACAATAGAATTTTTTTTATTTTTACTTTTATTAAAAGATAGTGATAACAAGGATCAAACATTTAATCACTTGGTCCATACAACCTCGATTTTGTCATTAACCACCATCCTATGAAGGCTTTATGTAAACTCACTCCTTAAACGTTGATACTGTCACTGTATTGATTCCATAATGTCCTCTTCTAATCACTATCTCGTTTAACTTGTTCATAAATAACTTCCACATATGATGTTATGTAAAGTTATTCTTTAATGTTTGTTGACACACACGATTAGTTGCTACTACCAGTTTGATTATTGAACCTTCAAATCCTGAGATACGTGATCCATGTAAGAGATTCTAAAATTGAAAAACAATTTGATTATGATCTTCCGCATGAACTGACATATTTGTACTTATTTTCCCCCTTTAATAATAATGATAATAATAAAATAGGTTCGATCAAACACATTGGGAGCTGTTGGATTCCTCGGGGATAGCAGAAGAATCAACGTTGCCATCACAAGAGCACGCAAACATGTGGCTTTGGTCTGTGACAGCTCGACTATATGCCACAATACCTTCTTAGCAAGACTTCTTCGTCATATTAGACACTTTGGTAGGGTGAAGCATGCAGAACCAGGTAGTTTTGGAGGATACGGGCTTGGGATGAATCCAATATTACCTTCCATTAATTAGTGTGCAATAGTAGCATGAAACACATTTAAAAATGACCTATCAATTGCTCTATGGGCATTTAATGTTGGACGGGAGGTAGGGGTGAAATAGTTTTTTTTCTTCCTTTTTTTCTTTCGTGTCGTGAAAACTTGTATAGTTGTATAGCAATTCATAAATTCAACATTGTGTAGCATATAAAGTACCGCACGAGCATGACAATTGGGAACAATTGAAACCCCGAAAATTGGAATGACATTTATAGCATGATTGATTTCACATTATAGGCCTGGCTTTTCATATTGGGTGTAATTTAAAAAACTGATTGTTTAGATTTTGTGATCTTTTACTCTGAACGTGTTTACAGGATTTGATCGATTCTAACGAACACAAAAAACATAAATATGATGAAATCGATAATATAAATTTAACCAATTAAATTAATGTAAATTAATATAGTTATTTGATTTGTTTTATTTCAAATCCAAACTAAAATAATTAGGTTAGACATACAACATAGGATGATCTTCACGTTTTTCTAAATTTTAATTTGGTCATTGTATATAAAAGATAACTAAATTTTATATATGTTGTATGGATTTTGTACTTATAAGTTGAGGGGGTAAGGTATTAAGATTAGCTTTGTAGAACAAGTCGCTAAGAATAACATTGTTTTAGACCTAACGATGCCAAACTATTTAACATTGTCTTAGACCAATTCATTTCTTAAGGTGAACACTAATTTTATTTTATTTTTTAATCTAAACAATTATTCAATCCATATTCAATCTAAATTCATTTAATTGAATTAAAATTTTCAATTTAAAAATAGAAAGGATCGTTAAAGTGGCCTGGACTAATACGAATTTGAATATTTTTTTCATACCCATCTTTAGCAATGGATTGTGCTCTAATTAAAAGTACCACATAATTGAATATAAGTTGAGTAAAAGTGCAAAGACCATAATATAAAATCTAAACTAGGATAATTTACTTTAGCACAAGTTAGAAAATCTACTATTCGAACAACGGAGAAATAAAAGTAAAAAAATGATTGGTACATAACATATTTTTACGCTATTGGTCAATTAAAATCTTCGTATATCATTAATTGACTTTTCCATTATTCGTGGTTCAATTAAAATTTTCATATATTGTAAGTTTATTGATTAATACAATAATATTTTTTAAAAGAAATTAACAATAAATTTTAATTGATTGTCAACGTAGAACTTACAGTATGAAAGTACATAGATTTTAATCTCAATGTAATTAATTATAAGATCACGTAGGATAGTAGGAATGGACAAATACTTTTAAGGATCTAGATGTCAATAATTTTGTCCGTAAATGATATACAATAAGAGATTATTGCATTATTTTTATTTAATTTAATCCATGTAAAAGACCTCACCTAGTAAGATTGGCCAAGTAATTGACTGCCAAATTATTGAATGTAGAAACTCCAAGGAAGTGTGGCATTGAAAACCTGATGTTCAGTAGCATGTGAAATACTGTAATGGTAGTTTAAAATAAGGAATTCATTCCTAGAAAACAGCAATGCAAAAATCTATAAAGAGCGTGAATAAGAAGTCAAAGTATGCTCTCATTATCCTCTGTCACTTCTTGCGGCTGCTTCAGCAGGAGTGCTAGTAGTCATTTGATCAACTGCATGGACTACACTCTGAAGCTCCTCCCATATAGCTTTATAGACCATCCTTTGCCTATTAACGGCTGATTGTCCCTCAAAGGCAGTAGATACCACATCAATACTGCAACATCACAACACATATTAGGGTTATGTCCCAGCCGAGCTGTGATCAAAGTGCCAAAAGCAGCTAATGGCACAAAAATTATTGTCATGTGTTTATTAAGTGAAAAATTAATGTTAAAATACAATTATTCTTGAAAGGAACCTTTTATGCTTAGTTTTTTGCTTTATAAATTTTAAATCTTTAGTGGTTCTTTCAAGCATAATCGCATATTAACATTAATTATTCCTATAACAATCGCAAATGACAATTATTAAAGGCCAAACATGTATTTAATTAACTTAACTATTAACAAAGTTCAAATAAAATTAACAAAATTAAAGTTATTGTACTAAACCAACTATATACTCTGTTAGATATTGTGTTTATTTCATTTACATGTTCATTTGTATTTGGGCTTAGCCCACACTCTTATTATTATAAATACATTACCCTATGTGTGTACAAAGACACATAAGGGAGATTTCCCCTCATCTCTTTTACTATTTCATATGGTATCGAGAGCTTAGGTTCTATTCCAGTCGTCTCCGGTGCTCATCTCTGTCGCAACCGCCGTCGTAGCCGCCGCCGTCGCCGTCGCCGCCACCGTCGCCGGAGTTTCAGAATCGACCGGCAACCACTCCATCTGGATCGTCTCGGCCGGGCGACCACCGTGGTCCAAAGATCGCGGTGATCGGAGCTCTCACGCGCCGCCGCAAAGTTCGCAGATCCACCACTTCCCGCCGCGCGTGCCGGCGCGTCGCCGGAGGGTTCCGCCGCCGACCAGCACCGCCGTGATCGCCTCCTCGCCCTCTTTCCGGATCTGTTGTCGGTGCATCAATTGGAGCACTTTGGTTTTTTAGGGTTTCTCCCTCTCCATGGAGTCTTCTTCGTCAACAACCACCTCCTCTACTGGTGCCTTCTCGTCTGATTCCCCAATATATACTAATTTTGTGAATGTTCACTTGTCCATTGACAAGTTAGATGGAACCAATTATGCAACATGGGCATCCGACATCAAACTTTGGTTGAAAAGTAAGGGGTATCTAGATCACCTCACTAATAATGTGACTAGTGTTACCATAGATGACGCTTCCCGCTGGATGAAAATTGATGCCCAATTATGCATCGTCATGAAGTCCACCATTCACTCCTCTTTGAAGCAAATGTTTCNATCCTATGAAACATGTTCAGAAGTATGGGCACAAGCAAAGCTATTATATACAAATGACACCCAGCGTCTTTATGGTGTCTGTCAGGACCTATTGACTGTTATTAGTCCGNGTAGTCCTGGTCCCATGGCGGAGTATTTGGGTAAAGTTCATGCCCTCCTGCATGACTTTAATGAGCTATT